>NC_035443.2:168775926-169058068 GCF_002127325.2 Helianthus annuus
AATCAAACTATGCATATCCTTGCAACATCTGTGTTTCCCGCAACGTCGCGCGAACACCATTCTAATAGTTATAGGTATGTAAAAGATGTATAGTACTTATGAATTATAATTTTACATTTATATAGTATATAAGTATGTGAATGATCTATAATATATACTTATGAAATCTAAGTGCATTGACAATACACACGTTTATACAAATGTAGAATTGTTGAATTTTTAACTTATTAATTTAGGGTTGTTTGGTAGTCTCTGAATGTTCATTAAGAGGCTACATTTTAATGGAACCATTAAGAATTTTATCAATGAGAAGGTAGAAGAATGTGACATGTGATAATTTACCATTCAGAGGTTCTTAACCATTCAGACTTGAGGTTACCTCTTATTCATTAAGAGGTTTTAAACCATTAAGATGTAGCATCTGAATAGTCATTAAGAGCTTACCAAACAGCCCCTTAGTATATCATTAGTTATGACTAAATATGACTAAATACTTCTGTTATGACTAACTATTTCAATAAAAGCTAACATGGAAAAAATACTAAAATTTTCAAATGTACAATTTGTTAAATTAGATAATCTTATGACCATTCTTAATAAAAACTAACATTTAGATACTCAAATGTATAATCTTTTTGAGTTTATTAATACTGATTACTCATATGGTTAATTCTAATGAAGTTCAATACTTACAAACATACTTTTTATTTGCTGTTCTTGAACAATGTTACAACTTATAAGAAAAACATGATGAATTGTGACTAGAAGAAATCTGGTGAATAAAACATTATCCGATAAATAAGTTTTAGATGTACAAAGGTTTATTATATGTGTATGTATGTAATATCCAAGGGTTACTGACCCAAACCCGTTCTGACCCGAACCCGTTTCGACCCGAACAAAAAACAAACCTTTTTTAATTGACCCGTTTCGACCCATGACCCTACCTGACCCAACCCGTTTGCCAGGTCTTAGACATGGTGTTGAACATCCGGTTTCAATTTGGTTAAATTAAAAATCAAAGGAAATCAAAACCATTTAGAACTGAACCGGGAATTACATGTTCACTAACTTTTAGCCTCTTGCACAACCAAGGAACCTTAGAACCCAAAATTTGAATCGACGAACACATATCTGGTCAAATTTCAGCCATGTCGATTATATACCAAAGCTAAACCAAATATAATTTGCTTTTCGGTCGGTTTAACCAATTCATTTTTCGGTTTCAAAAAAAATTCAATTCAACTGAGTACTGTGTGTGCGTGCGTATATGTACATATATCATATATAATAATGTCGCATTTTTACGTTTTTTTTAGATGAAGTTACCCTTGGTTTTAGCCTTTTTTGTAGCATAAGATATCCATTAATACATGGACGAATTTCATTATACCCATGAATATAATAAACGTGGTACATGATTTAAGTAACCCATTAAAAAGGATTAAAAAATTATCAAATTATGTTATCAGCTCATGATATGACGTTTCCACATTTAAAACTGACGACCACTTAAATTACAGTCAAGAATTAACGGTTACATTTTAAATTTCAAACATTAATATTTACGTTGGATTATGTGTTTATTATTATGTTTAAATTTAAATTGGTAATGCATACGTAAAGGTTTCTCAATGTTTAAAAGAGATTTTTATTAATAAAATATATATGTAGGACGTTTAAAATATAATGAATAGTGTTTAGGACCACTGCATTACGATATGGTTCCGTTAAATTAATAAAAAAATACATGAAAAGAGTGTATGAGGAAAAAATGTAACATAGAAAAGTGATGTAGTAAAAATTTAAAACATAAATGTATTATTTTCTAGATTGGTTTTAAAGTATAAATTTAATGTAGTGTGCTTCGAACTTTTATTCTATAAGAATCTTTCTAGCTATACATTAGTTTAGTTTACAACTAATATGGAAAAATAATGATACATTAAATTATTTTATAGAAGCGTCTTCAATGCATATATAAGTTTTAGATAAATTAGAAGCACATAAATACACATAATGTTTTAAATGTGATGCTAGTTATGTAATGGTATCTTCTATAATACTACATCTCATCTACACACTTTATACAAATTTTATTATGGTTCCCACGATAATTTATTCACAATCAACTTTATTTGACATATCTCTTTTATTATAAACTAGGTTAGAGCCCACGTGTATACGTGGTTTAACAAATGAAAATACTTTGAATTTGTTTGGTTTTAATTAAAATAATAAAAATAATTTTAATATAAATAAAATAAACTTAAAAACCCATATGATAGGTAAAAAAATACAACGAATAATTCAGAATTCACTAAAAAAAATTTAATACACCACATTGGTGGTTGTCTTATTTGTAATATTCTCATTGTTATCTAATTTGAATGTTTAATGGTCTTGATTGAAACTAAAATTAAACGTGCATAAAAGAAAGTTGCATATACATACTACATAAGTCTAATGACAAAGTGAAAGTATCTCAGCTCGTTTGTCGCTCGGTTGTCGCATCCCCTTACCATATGGAAGTATACGATATCGCCTATAAAAGCAACCAATTAAAAATGATTAATTTGTAAAAATAACTAACAATAAAAAAAATTCTAAAAAATTCTAAACAAAATAATCTCATATGGATTACGCCTACCAACTTTAGTTCTTATATATTTATTTTATTATTACTATTATTTTATTGATATTTTTACATTAAAGTCTAAAACGTTATTAAAGCCATTAGTTATTTACATGTTTATTTTATTATAATTGAATTTTATTAATCTCTACTATAAAGCAAAGATATGATAAATATAAATGGAAAACAAAATGGTAAAAGATAAAGTTTATGGATTAAAATAATATATTTTTTATTTGAGATATAATCTATATCTATTTATTTAGGGGTAAAGGATAAAAAGATGAAATTCATGTATTAAAATAATATTTCTTTTATTTGAATCTTATTAAAAAAAATATTATCTATATCTATTTATTTAGGAGGGAAAAAATAATTAAGATCAACTCATAAAATACCATGTGTCCTCATGTGATTTACTTTATTATATGTATAGATTTATAATAATGTAACACCCCAAAAAAATCAATATCCATCTTTGTGGTAAATAACATAATATAGTAAGTAGGACTAATTAACGTAGTTATTGTTTGTTAGTAAAATGAGTAAATGGTATTTAATCATACTAAAACCAAACTATAGAGGATGAAAAGGGTCATGAACATAAGATGTGGGTATTAAAAGATGAAAAACACAAAACACACACACAAGTGTGAGTGTGTGTTGTGAGTTAGAGAGAGAAGGGGAGAAAACTTTGTTAAACCTTCAAACGCAAAATCTGAAAATCAAGGGTGAAATCAAAGTAGGTTTTGTTGCATATTTGAAGGATTGAATCACACAACATCACCACAATGTAAAGCATGTCATAATTCCATCATTTGTGGAATTCTCTAGTTAGGAGAAATTCATGGAATGAGAAGGTCTATTGACCTAACCACCAAAAGGATGTGTCTTGATGAGTGTAGGAATGATTATGGTTGTTCTAATTGTTGATTATGTGAATTATTTTATCTATGACTTGTTTTGATGATTTATCAAGTATGATGTGAAGTGGATTTCTAACTGAAGTGTGAACACCCCGAAATTGATGTGCAATAAACAACAAGGTAGCCTTGATAATTGGAATTTACATGTAAATCGATTGATGATGAAAATATGAACTTGTTGAATTGGGGTGGTATGGTAAGAACTTGACAAATCGAGCTAAAAGAGTAGTTTAAGAATTATGTCCATAAGATGTTTGATAAAATGCCTAAATGAAATTTATTTGCTCAATAATTTATGAAAAAACCTTAATAAAACCTATTAAATGATTGCTAACAAGTATTGATAAAATAGTTGCGTCAATACAACCCTAACCCTAAGGACCAACTCTATTCAACATTTTGTTAAAAACAATGTTCTCGAAACTTAACCGAAACCCATCTGCATAATCGGCCCTGTTTGGGCTATAAGACGTTTTCGTTGGATGGCGAGTTATTGCTTGCACCAATGCATCAAATCAATGGTTAGACTAGATCATCAAATTTTATATATTTTAAAAAATTCATTTACTACTATCTTTATATTACTCAACTATTCACATTCTGTTAGAATCGAAAAATACACAGGAATTTATATATGTGTTTTGAAATTAGTTATTTAAATATTTACGACTTTATTCATTGTAGAAGGAAAAGACCTCCAATTGATGAACATTCAATGCTCACCCATTTCTCATCTAAAATATGTATAATGGTGTCTGACACTTGCTACAAATAGAACAACCAAACATCCTCCGTCCACCATATCCGTACGGATTGTTTGGTCATTTGAAAATTGAAATTGACTAATTTGTTTTTACATTATTTTAGAGTTTTCATTTGAAAATTGAAATTGACTAATTTGTTTTTACTTTTAATAATACCAATATGATGTTATAAATAAACTCTAAAGAATGTTTTGTATAGATTTTAGTACTAGTAAAAACATGTCATGAAAGTGCTATAAATAAAGCATTAAAATTTATACCTTTATAATATAAATGTTTTAATGTGTCTCATCATACGTGTGCCAAGTAGTCAGTCACAATAGAAAATAATTTGTTTTTTAAATTAAATGAATAAAAAATGATACTCTTTTTATTTTATCGCTCAAATAACAAAATTAGTATTCTTGTTATTCATATAAACAACGTAAATGGCATTTATTAAGATCTAAAGTTATAACAAATATTTATATTAATATTAATAGTATTACTATTGAGTAGTATGGTGGCATTGTACTCCCTACTAAGTTATGCATTTTGTCCCTGAAGCCAATTTCTTTTTGGTCGTCTGTGATTTATCTTTACCATCTTTGGGTTCCTATTTGACTTTTATACTTGACCAGTCAAAGTCAATTGGACACACACACACTAGCCAGACAACTTCTGTTGTCTTTCAGATTTTATTGTAGAAGTTCATATTAATTTACAATGTATTCCATTTGTGTGGCTTTTGACTTAAAAGAAAAATTGGTACTTTTGTGTCCGGGTCATCAAGTGAAAACATGTCACGTCTAGGGCCGTCTTTGAGATTATGTATTGCGCTATGCGACAATACACACACACAAACCCAATGGTAGGATACCAGCGCGATGAGGCGATGAAAATTTAGGTATTTGATTAATACATTTTTGTCTATTTTGGCATAGCCGTGTTCAGCATCAAATGGTTTGGTACCCGAAAATATGCTAAACTACAAGACTAACCAGATTAACTATCTGTCTGCTCAACCCAACCTGAGTCCAACCCATGCTCTTGTTAAGACAGGTATCTATGTATTTATCGTTTATTCATTTACATGTCCATTCAATAAACTATGAAACAACCATTCAATCATTCAACATTATTAAGTAAACCTCTAGTATAATATGCAAATCTGTTCACATTGGGAAAATGGTTACCATATTGATGATGGACTTAATATTGAGAGTTCTAAGAGCTAAATTATTGAAATGCAGGGGGATAAGTGTAGTTTACTTGAAAGCATATCAGGTGTAGCTACAATCTTCACTAAAAAAACATATAAAGGTGCCAATTTACTTGTAAGAAAAATCATGAAAATTACCATTTTCTACCAAAGTTTTAGCTTAAAATATCATTTGACCAACTTTTTTAAAGCATAACCAGTGATGTAGTTGATTACACGAAAGTATAACTCAATCAAAAGATGCTACATAGAGTTCTACATCCCTAATCGAGTGGTTTATGCTTTAAAAGTTAACATTTGCACAACATGGGCCGTAAAAACTAAAAAATGTATGGTTGAGAACCAATCTATTAATACACGTCACCCTAAATTGAAAACGGTGCGCTTTTGGGCTAGAAAAACAAAAATGGCACGGTCGTCTTTTTTTTAACCAATGAGATTTTAACACTTAAACCCTAAACTTTTTATTAATTTTTATTTATTTATTTTTTTGCTTCAGATGTAACCATTTAATCCTCCACCCAAATCATGTTTTTAGACAGTTGACATTCTTTCTTATGGTGTCATATTTTTGATACTCGGGTTTATAATAACCCAAAGTCATTTTTTTATCGGGTTGAATCGACCATAGTGCAACGATGTTCGACCTTGACCCTCAACCCTTGACCTCATGACTCTTCAGTTGCTGACTATTCTCGTATACAGATTACAAATCGACACGACCTTTTTTTGTTAAATTAGGTTAAACAATTGAAATTCAATTATTGTACATGAGCCTATAATGATTACTTGGTTAAAAAAGGTAAAAAAATAAACTTGGGCGTACATGAGCCCAATGTTTTAAAAACCGGTTTTTAAGTCATACCGGATTGTGCTTTAAAATGGTTCAACCGGTTGAACCGGGTTGTATCGGGCGGTTGAACCGGGTTACTAGTTAACCTTATAAATTCCATAAAATACAAATTCATCTAAAAAACAATCCAATCTCGACTAGGATTTATATAGCTGATCATAGTTTTATCTAAAAACAACTATTTTTATTGTAAACTATTAAGCAATTTAAGAATATTTTTATTCGTTATAAACAATATTGCATTGTATGAGGTGAGTAACAATTTCAACAACGACGAAATATTGGAATAGAAGGCACTATGTTAATTATCGAAAATATGGAAGATCAATATTACCTGAATATTGTATTTTATAGAAATTAAGAAATCAAATCTTAAGATAATGCAAACCGGTTCAATGGTTTGAACCGGTAGAACCGGATTTACCGCCGGTACATAGGACATACCGTATTCGGGTTTTACCGGCCTTTATCGTATCGGACTCGTGTCCGATATCCGGTTTAACCGGTATAACCGGCCGGTTCAAACCGGTATTTAAAACATTGCATGAGCCTATAATGATTTCTTGGTTTAAAAAGGTAAAAATTAAACTTGGGCCTTTAATGAATGAAAGTACATCATTAAAAAGTTTAAGTAATTGGTCTTAATCTTTAAAATATAAACTAGGGAGAAAGCCCGTGCGATGCACGACATGTATAATAGCTATTGTTTGTTCGTGGTAAGACGTCTGACACGGCCGGCAGGGGCGGACCCAAGCCCACTTCAAGGTGGGCGGGCGCACCCCCGGAGAAAAAAAAATTTAGTGTTAAATTCCTTCGAAAACCCCGTCCGCACCCCTTGGAATTTTTCGTCCGCACCCCTTGAAATTTTTCGACCGCACCCTTGAAATTTTTCGTCCGCACCCCTTAGGTAAAAAGTGTTATCAATTTATATTTTAATTTTTTTAGTAAACTCTTATTTAAAAAAAATAATACCTAAATTATATAACTTTTAATACCTAACTAACTAAACCCAAATACCCATACATTTACCCACTTATAATTCCTAACTAGCTAGCCCACTAAGTCTTAGCCCATTAACCAAACCCAACAATATTTCAAACTATAATGAAATAATTAAAGCCCAAAACCTTTAAAAATTCTCTCCCGCTCCCTCCCTCTCTTGCGTCCCTGCACTGCCAACGAACAACATCACCCAACGACAACAGTCCAGCAACCGGCGACCACCGTAATCAGCCACCATACCACCGTCGTTTGACACCAAATCTAACCGGAATCCGATAAGTTTCTTTGTTATTTTGATGATTTTGGTTGATATTATAGGAGAAAAAAAGGTAATAAAGTTGTTAAATAGGTTTGAAATTTTGTGTTTTTGATGTTGTTTATGGTTGTTTAGATGATTTTTAGGGTGATTATGTTGTTTATATATTTTTAGGGTGATTACAACTAACGTTATGATTTCTAGGCTTGAATAGTTGAAAATTAAAATTGAAACATTATGTTATGGAGCAATGAACTTATGTTATATAGAGAAAGAATTGTTTAAAAAATTAGTTTTAAATGATGTTTTGGATAGATTTCAAAAAATGAAAACCCGTAGGGCGTCGACGTTTTAATTATGTTTGTAACAAAGTTTACATGTTTTTTATTATTATATAAATTTAGTTTTATGTTCGTTTGTTTTACATGACCCTACCCGACCCGATACGAACCGATTTTTTTACTCATATACCTAGGGGCCTAAAATCTTTAAAAATGTTCCGCACCCCCATGGAAAAATTCCTGGGTCCGCCACTGACGGCCGGTGCATAACATGTAAGACAATACGCCTACAAATGGGCGTGCTTAAACTTTATTAAACCATGAATCATAAGTTGTTTCCTTGGCAAAACTTGCCGGCCAAAAAGAAGTGAAAAAAGATGTCTTCCAAGAAAAAAACATGAAACAGACAAAGGAAAAACGCATAAACTCTCGCACGCCTTTCTATCTTATTGGGGGGGGGGGTTATTGCACGGACCTCCCGGCCGCTGGAGTGATCCCACTCCACAAGCTAGCAACGTCCCAATGCTGCCTGGCGGTTAATACCCCATCCCGAGCTGAGTCCGTTTCCCTCTGGGAAGAAGGTGGCAGAATACCCCCTGCCTGGACTCGAACCCGGGTCTCTGTGAAGAGTAGAGGTGGGACTGGCCAACTAGGACACCCCAGTTGGTTGCCTTTCTATCTTATTGGATAACACATAGACCAAACTTTAGCTAACGCATGCCACCGTCATCCCCAATCCCATCACCAGCCAACTGACTGCAGTAAAATAACGAAAAGAAAACTATTAAAAATAATATACTATGTTTACGTATATATGCATCGAAAAGTAGTACGGGAAAATGACCAACGTTTACATATGCTTGGTTCACCACGAACTACGTACACTCTTTATCTACCCAATATTTAAATTACATTTTATGTTTTCAATAAATATTTATAAACGTGAATTCGGTATTAGAAAAAACATTACTTTTTTTCGGTATTAAAAATGTGAATTCGGTATTAAAAAATATTTATAACTGTAAAAAAATATTTATAAATATCTATAAATGTGAATTCCGTATTAAAAAATAGATTTCGGTATTAAAAAAAAACATTAATTTTTTTTTCAACCGCAATATAGTCCTCCTATGTGATGTGGATACAACCAACAATCGTGTGGGGTCAGCTTGGTCGTCACAAACTATACGAATTTGGATTTGGTTATTGCCTGTCAAACTCGTAAACTGACTGTTAGGTTTTAACATACGTATGTAAATCCAAATAGATGTCTGATTTAATGTATTAAAAAATAAGCTTATGCCTTCATATAACAATCAACTCATACATGCATATGAAAATTGTATGACAGGAATGGACAAAATTAATTAACACAAAATTAAATGATGATTGTTATGGGAAAATGATAAGTCACTTACTTTTATTAAAGTGAAACCGAGAAGTTAGGGGTTTGGATACAAAGGGACATAACAATTATAGCCACATTAATATAATAAAGTAGAATTAAAAACATCATTAAATTTGTATTTATGAAAGTAAACATGTAGTTAGGGTCTGGAATCAATGTCCTTTAATTGATGTATGGTTAGAATATAATTTAATGTCATGTTAAATTAGAAACCATACATACTGTAAGGAACATGTATAACAATATATCACTAAGTAACATTAACTATTGAGTATTTTTAAAATATGGTTAAGAACACATAGTAAATTAGGTGACATATACAATTATTATGATTGTCTCTTATGTTATAATTATTAACAGTATTATTATTGTTATTAGATGACACATCAAAGTAACTTAATTTATGGTTCAGACTCTATTCATTGTTTGGTTTTCATGCAAAATACCGTTACGGTTGTTTATGACTTATATTCGCATATAACAAAAGATAAATAAATAAAAACTCTTAAGTTAGATAAGTTAGATACCTTAACAGCCAAACGTGACGGGTCAGAATCAACAATGAATAATAGAACTGGTGGCACACCGATGCGTACGGGCTGGGTCGTGAATCAGACCGGATCGTACTGAATGCGTGTTGTCAGAGGGTGGTCTCGGAGGAAAAGTGACGGTGCAACGATAATACGGGCTGGGTCGTGAATCAGACCGGATCGTACCGAATGCGTGTTGTCAGAGGGTGGTCTCCGCGGAAAAGTGACGGTGCAGCGATAATACTTCTGGTTCGTGGTGGTAGACGTGACAATGCAGCGGTGTCCGATGGCGAGATTCCGGCGACGGTCTGCGAGAATAGAGAGTGCGAGAGTTAGAGATGCGCGATAACTAATGTAATTTAAAATCATTGCAGATAGTGTAAAAGACGCATAAATTTAATAAATAAACTGGAAATTAAAGAATTGATTAATCGACATCACATAACATTCATTTTCATTGATGTATTTGGAAATTAACCATTGTAGCTTTAGAAGTATGTAAATGAGGTAGCAGTAAGTACAATTAGAAGAAAAAAAATAGTGGATCCTGATTCCTTATGTCAACTAAATAGTGGATATATGTGTGTGTGTTAAATGACAAATCACCACCCCTAGCTTGATTTCCAATGTTATAATTTAACAAATTGACCATCTAAAGAAAACTTCAAAATTATAAACACGTTTTATGACCTGAGTAATAGGATTATTGTGTATAACGTACCGAATGCGTGTTGTCAGAGGGTGGTCTCCGCGGAAAAGTGACGGTGCGGCGATAATACTTCTGGTTCGTGGTGGTAGACGTGACAATGCAGTGTTGGTTCAGTTCTGTTTGTGCATGAAGGAAAACAATATAAACATACCTGTCACAGCAGATAGTGCAGAGGAGAATCCTGTGAGGGAGTTCGACATGCCTGTCATCTTGATCTGGTTCCTCCTTAGGGTGCTGACTGATGATGGGGACTTAGAAACCGAAAAGGGTATCGGTTATGGAGAGGAGATTTCGTGATGATGTTATGGCTAATGGGGTGTGAATTGTGTAACTGAGTAACCCTTAAACCTCCACATAACTCTCCTTATATAAGCACCCAAGAGGAAACCTAATTAGTTACTAAGGGTAATATGGTCCATCAACAATTACCAACTAATTAAATAATAGGTTATTATATATTTTGATCTCTATAATGTAAATGATTAAGATGGCTATAGATTAAATATTAAACATAATATATTTAATCTTACATTCTCCCACTTAGCCGAGTAATCATTTACTATGAGTATTAGATAAGCCTGATCAGGAGTTAACACTCATTTTAGCCTTAAACAAGTACTATAGCAGAAAAATACAGCCGTTGAATCATTATGCGACTCAGGACCCCCATTAATCATACTATAGCCTTAATTTAAAACCTAATCGTCATGATCAAAATACGCGTAAGCCCTTTGTTTGATTTGTAACCTTTTATTTGTCTATATGCCATTATACCGGTTGAACATATTCTAATAGACATACAAAATCAAACTTGAGGAAATTTCATTAAACATAAAACATAAGCTAGTACAATATGCTCAAATAAGGTCTTTACTAAATCCCATATTCCGAACATGTTCTTCAAAAACCTTAGGAGGGAGACCTTTAGTCATCGGATCCGCAAGCATATCCTTAGTACTAATATACTCGATACAAAGATTATTTTCCTCAACACGTTCACGTACAAATAGATATTTCGTATCGAGATATAAACCAGCTCCAGTCGAACTGTTACTGTTCGAGAAACTAACGGCAGCTGAATTATCACAGTAAAGCTTCAATGGTCTAGAAATGGAATTAACGATTTTGAGTCCAGTGACCAGGTTCCTAAGCAACATTCCATGACAGGTTGCGTTATAGACAGCAATGTACTCTGCCATCATTGTGGAAGTTGTAGTCAACTGTTGTTTATGACTCTTCCAAGAGATAGGGCCGCCTGCTAACATAAAGATATAGCCCGAAGTGGATTTCTTGTCATCTTTGCATTTGGCAAAGTCAGAATCAGAATAGCCCACCACTTCCAAATGATCACTTCTTCTATAAGTCAGCTTATAGTCTTTCGTCCCTTGCAGATATCGAAGTACCTTCTTAGCTGCTTTCCAGTGATCTAAGCCAGGATTAGTCTGATAACGGCCTAGCATTCCAGCAATATAAGCGATATCTGGACGAGTACAGACTTGAGCATACATCAAGCTCCCGACTACTGACGCATAAGGTATCTGGCTCATTTGCTCCTTCTCAACCTCTGTTGTCGGACACTGGAATGAACCGAAAACATCTCCCTTAACTACTGGAGCGATGGAGGGTTTGCACTGTTGCATGTTATACCGTGTAAGGACACGATCTATGTAGGCCCTTTGGGACAATCCTAAGATCCCTTTGTTTCTATCTCGGTGAATTTCGATGCCAATAACGTAAGATGCATCTCCGAGATCCTTCATGTCGAAGTTATGCGAGAGTAATCGCTTCGACTCATGCAACATGTCTAAACTATTACTTGCCAATAGAATGTCGTCAACGTAAAGGACAAGTATAGTAAAGTTGCTCCCACTCATCTTGAGGTAGGTGCATTGATCCACTTGATTCTTCATAAAACCTTGCTTCTTCATGACTTCATCAAACTTGAGGTACCACTGACGTGATGCTTGTTTTAACCCGTAAATGGATTTCTTCAGCTTACAGACTAGATGCTCCTGACCTTCAGGCTCAAAGCCTTCAGGTTGCTTCATGTAAACATCTTCGTCCAAATCTCCGTTAAGGAAAGCGGTTTTAACGTCCATCTGATGCAGCTCTAAATCGAAATGAGCTACTAGGGCCATGACGATCCTTAATGAATCTTTACGAGAGACAGGTGAAAACGTCTCTTGATAATCAATTCCCTCTTTCTGAGTGTAGCCCTTTGCAACCAATCTTGCTTTGTAGCGTTCAACGTTCCCATTCGGATCCAGTTTTGTTTTGAACACCCATTTGCATCCTACGGGTTTGACACCGTTGGGTAATTCTACCAAATCCCAAACGTCATTTTTCTTCATGGAATCAAGCTCATCAATCATTGCTTTATTCCATTCAGAAGACTGATCACTGCTAATGGCTTCATTGTAAGAGACATGATCATTTAGCTTTCCGGGATCCATTTCAGTCAGGTAGGTAACATAATCATCCCAATTAGGAGGCCTTCTTTGCCTGGATGACCTCCTGAGTAGATTATCGGGTTCAGCGTTGTCTTGGTTTTGAGCGTTTGATGTGCCTTCGTCATGAGGTATAATGGGTTCTGATTGTAGAGGTAAATTTGCAGTTGGTGCAGTAGCTTCAGGAACAATAGTTGCATTGGGTACAAGAGGAGTAATCGGAGTAATGGTAAGCGACGAGTCTCTCCCCCCCGCGTCTTGTACTTCTTGCAATTCTTCGTAAGGGTTGGTACTGCTCCCACTGACCTTGAAATCCTCCAGGAACGCGGCACGCTTGGTTTCAACAATACGGGTGACATGGGAAGGACAATAGAAACGATAACCCTTAGAGTTCTCAGGATACCCGATAAAGAAACAGGTAACTGTCTTAGGGTCAAGTTTCCTTAGGAAAGGATTGTAAAGTTTTGCTTCAACAATGCAGCCCCATACTTTCATATATTTAAGACTCGGTTTCCTTCCTGTCCAAAGTTCATAAGGAGTTCTAGGGACAGACTTAGAAGGAACTCTATTGAGTATATGAACAACTGCTTTTAACGCTTCAGTCCAGAGGAATAATGGTAAGTTAGTGTTGGCTAACATACTGCGCACCATGTTCATAAGGGTACGGTTTCTTCTTTCAGCGACACCGTTCTGCTGAGGTGTACCAGGCATGGTGTATTGGTTCACAATCCCCTGGCCCTTACAAAACTCATAAAATAGACCAGGAGCTTGACCCACATCAGTATGTCTTCCATAATACTCACCGCCTCTATCTGATCTCACAACTTTAATCTGACGATCTAATTGCTTTTCAACTTCAGCCTTATAATCTTTAAAAGTTGTTAGAGATTCAGATTTCTCCTTAATAAGATACAAGTACATGTAACGAGAATAATCATCAATAAAAGTGATAAATGAAGTATGTCCTGTTATGCCAGCGATTTGGTAGGGACCACTAATGTCAGTGTGAATGAGTTCTAATAAATTAGAGCTCCGAGTGGCACCTTTCTTATTCGCTAATGTCATTTTACCTTTAAGACATTTGACACATGTTCCAAAATCAGAGAAATCGAGAGGAGGTAAGACTTCATCCTTTACGAGACGATTTAATCGCTCTTTTGAAATGTGGCCTAAACGCTGATGCCACAACATGGATGAAGTCTCTAAGTCTCGTTTCTCTTCCATCTTTGTGAGTGAATCATTAATGTTATATGACAACAAAGATTTGGAAAAGCCATCATCTAGTTCTAATCTATAGAGACCTCCATCCAGAACACCAGTACCATAAAGAACAGAATCATAATGGATAGAGAGTTGGCGATGACCATGGGAAACAATAAAACCGTCCATGTCTAACTTTGGTCCTGATACAAGGTTCCGAGTTACCTCAGGAACATATAAGGTATCATAAAGTTTAATACATAAACCAGTTTTCATAACTAATTGTAATGTTCCAATGGCCTTCACTTCTAATTCTCGATCATCCCCAACCTTAAGCGTTCTTTGGTTTCTTTCCAGCTTCCGGATTGAAAGGAATCCCTGAGTAGAATTGGTAACATGAACCATAGAACCAGAATCAAACCACCAAGAATTAGCAGGAACACTTAAATTATAGGACTCAAGTATCATAAAATAATCGTTACCTTTCTTAGCCAGCCACTCCTTAAAGTCAGGGCATTCCTTCTGCATGTGTCCTGTCTTTTTACAGAACTTGCAGCGGATACTGCCTAAGGAGTTCTTAGAGCTGGAAGGTGCACTTGTATTAGGGTTAGGATTAGACTTATGGACTTTAGAAGCATCCTTCCTCTGATAATTGTGCTTCCTTTTCTTAGGATTTGAGGTAGTGAAATTGGCAACATCAGTAGTGCGATCCATCCTCATGCGCTCTTCCTCCTGTACGCACATGGCGACCAGCTCACTCATCGTCCATTTTTCCTTCTGAGTGTTGTAGTTGATCTTAAATGCTTCAAAGGATGAAGGAAGCGAAGTAATGATGAAATGAACAAGGAAACCATCACTGATTTCCATTTCCAGCCCCTTCAGCTTATTGGCCATGTCATTCATCATCATGATGTGCTCGCGAATGCCGCTCCTCCCATCATACTTAGTTGTCACCAGCTTGAGAATAAGGGTACTAGCGTGCGCCTTAGACGTCCCTTTGAACTGCGCCTCCACATGTTCCAAGTAGGTTTTAGCATCTTCAGAATCAGGAATAGCTCCCCTGATTGCATTGCTTATGGATTGCTTCATAAACATGAGAGACATGCGGTTACACCTAGTCCACTTTTCATGAGTTAACTGCTCAGCAGCAGTACTTTGAGTGGTAAGGTCCGCTGGCTTTTTCTCTCTTAGAGCATAATCAAAATCAAGCAATCCGAGAGTAAGCATGAGAGCATCCTTCCATGCAGCAAAGTTATCACCAGTCAAAGGTGGAATCCCGCAGTTGGGTGCTGATAGTGGAAATAAGATGAGCAAGTTATGATACTAAGGAAGAAAAACTAATGTGATCTATGGGCACGTTAAACTAAGGCAGGCAAAATAATGACCATTTTACATAATGAAGCTGTGATAATGTCTATTACTAACATCAAAATAATAGACTTAACTAAAAATTCTACTTAAACGAAAACAAAACAGCTTTGGCCAGAAGTGTAGTCATTTAAGCATATGTGCAAAGTGGTTGTAACAAATCAGCTTTGGCCAGAAATTGAAACAATCACTTTAGTTATGCACTTGCTAAGTATGCCATCTATGAAAGAATTAAATCAGCTTTGGCCAGACATTAAAAAACATTCATGCTTATGATGCACACTTAGCATAGCTTTCGTAATACTTGAATGATAAGTAGATGTATCAAGTCAGCTTTGGCCAGAAATGATATATCAAAAGCTCATTCAAGTGAAGCTATTTCTGGTTTTGTAAAACATTACATTATCTGATTCTGATTAATTAACTAAGTAAATTACAAAACCATTTATTTAATAGCAAACTACCCGTTAGCGCGGATCGAACTCCGCGGTGAGTTCGCTGGGGGACAGCGTGCCCCCGCCCGGGGTTCGGGGCGGGGCCCCGAAATTTTTTTTTTCTTTAGTTCACATTTAAACAGCTTAAAATAATGAGATTGCGAGTCGCAACCACGATCTCAACTAATGACGTTATGGTTGCGAGTCGCAACTACGGTCTCGACTAATCACGTTATGGTTGCGAGTCGCAACTACGGTCTCGACTAATCACGTTATGGTTGCGAGTCGCAACTACGGTCTCGACTAATCACGTTATGGTTGCGAGTCGCAACTACGGTCTCGACTAATCACGTTATGGTTGCGAGTAGCAACCTCATGGTCTCGAGTGATGACGTAATGGTTGCGAGTAGCAACCTCATGGTTGCGAGTGATGACGTTATGGTTGCGAGTAGCAACCTCATGGTTGCGAGTAGCAACCTCGCTAACAGCTGTTAATTGTGATATCATAACCGAAAATTCGAAATCTAAGGGATTAAGAGATATTCTTTCCTGTTTTAAGCTGATCCAATTTTGTCAACAGATTTCGAAATTGCAATCTGCTTATCTTTTTAACAGTTTTCTAAAAAATTTAGAGGACAAAATTAGATCAAAACCAGGAAAAACACTTAATAATCCAAATCATATTCCAAATCATAACAGAATACTTCGAATTTTCTCAAGAACATGATGAACCCTAAAACATAAAACATAAATTCTGGAACCCGAAACCTGAATTTTAATAGTTTTTTCTAAACAGATTTCGGCTAAACATAAACAAGTTAATTCCGAATGAACATATCATTAATCTTTTTCCGAAAATCATGATTTCGAGTCGATCTTCATGACTCGAAACCGGCTGTGGCGGTTTTGAAAAATTATTAAGAAAATAATCCGTTTTCCAAGTTTCAATCCCAGAATTATGGATACGAAAACAGAACTGACTAATCAACATATGCTCTGATACCACATGTTGGTTCAGTTCTGTTTGTGCATGAAGGAAAACAATATAAACATACATGTCACAGCAGATAGTGCAGAGGAGAATCCTGTGAGGGAGTTCGACATGCCTGTCATCTTGATCTGGTTCCTCCTTAGGGTGCTGACTGATGATGGGGACTTAGAAACCGAAAAGGGTATCGGTTATGGAGAGGAGATTTCGTGATGATGTTATGGCTAATGGGGTGTGAATTGTGTAACTGAGTAACCCTTAAACCTCCACATAACTCTCCTTATATAAGCACCCAAGAGGAAACCTAATTAGTTACTAAGGGTAATATGGTCCATCAACAATTACCAACTAATTAAATAATAGGTTATTATATATTTTGATCTCTATAATGTAAATGATTAAGATGGCTATAGATTAAATATTAAACATAATATATTTAATCTTACATGCAGCGGTGTCCGATGGCGAGATTCCGGCGACGGTCTGCGAGAACAGAGATGCGCGATAACTAATGTAATTTAAAATCATAGTCTTTAAACTAAACACGTTTTATGATCTGAGTAATATGATTATTGTGTAAAATAGTGATTCCTTACCAGTCTTGATGATATGTGAATGCTGAGATTTTTTAGGGAAAGCTTGTACTCCAAAGAAGGTGCATGATAAAGATGAATTGTAAACTCTCTGTTGTCGAAGGAACAAATGATTAGTCATGGAAGATGATGAAAGATAAACTAAATATGATTTGGGGGATATTAAGGGTTGAATAAATGCATGGCATTGAAGTTTCTAGTAAGAATCCATATAGACGGACAATTATTCGTGTTTATGGCCATTAAAGACGATTAATGAAGTATTATAAATCATTTCTAATTTATTAATTCTGTATAGATTAATGAGAAGGACAATTATGCCCCCTGACGAAGGTAATTAAGGGAAATGTATTTAAGAGGCTCATAATAAAGGTTGTAAAAAAGTTGATATAACTAAATTTTTAAGTATATATAGATTATTATATAAAATGTTTAGATAAAAACAATGGTGCCACTTGGAAGAAAACAATGGTGTTGCTCGAAATCTTCCGATTACATGTCACATATGATACACGAAATTCAGTGGTGTCGGGTGAACTTATTCACCACAATGTGGCTCCACCACTGATTTTCCCATGCCTTATTCATCACGCCCCTCTCGTAACGATCCACTCCTATCATCAAGTAAAAATCCTACGTTTGGTCGTCATGTACAATCGAATAAGTCGTCATCCGCCGCTCCCACCACCAAATTGGAACCTTGGCTTAGATCCATTAAGTTCATAACACATTGCGTAGTTTGTGATTATAGATGTGAACATTTACGGATTATGTTTGTAAATCTGCAATACAGGCAAAAGAGCGAAACAAGAGATTTTGAGACTCAAACAAGATCTCGAAGAAGTTGAATGTTCATATCTCTTTGTGTGTGTATGTTAGGCAAATCTATATGTTCCAATCACGTGTAATTTGTGTAGATGGAATGCATCATGAAGTGTTCCATGGGAGTGCATCCTGCAAATGCTATCTCTTCGACAATTTAGGGAAATTGAGCCCTACTGAGATATCAGGCGAAGGATTTGATGAGAGATTTAAGGACATGTTACCTCACAGATTTCTTAGACAAGGTTACATAAATTAACATGTGATTGATTTATCGTGATACGTGTTCTGTGATATTTATTGATTGATCTTGTTGGTGCAGGGCATGTTTGGCTAAGCATATTATAGTTAAAAAGGACTTTTGGGAAAATGACTTTTTGAAAAGGAGTTTTTAAAAAAAGTGTTTGGATTAGCTTATTGATGTAAAATAACTAAAATGGGCATTCTTTTAGATATAAGGAGGTAAAGAATGGGTATATTGGTAATTTGTTTAAAAGCTGGCCAAGAAGTCACAATATTGTGACTTCTTGAAACCTCATTTTTCTTCTTTGCAAAAAGTCATTTTTAAAAGGACTTTTTGGCTTAGCCAAACACAAAAACAACTTATTGGCTTTTTGATAAGTCAATAAGCCAATAAGTTGAAAAGCTTAGCCAAACATGCCCGCAGTGAGACTGAAGGAACGAAGAAAAAGAATAAATGATGGTTCCACACAAAGATTATTTTTGTCTGGTATAACTAATGTTAATATTTTAGGACTTCTGCCATTAAACTTCCTGTTCTATTAGTCCATCATTGAAACTTCTAGAATGTTCATGGTGATCTATCATTTAGCAAAAGATATTTCCATATCAACGGATTCATGTTACTATTTAGAAATCTGGTTTTACCTAGACTGTACATTTATCTATGTAGTAATTACATACATCAACATAACAAGACCACCCAAATGGGAGGCAATAGCATCCATGAGATGTTTGCTAAGCTATGTGAACAGCTTTGGGCCTCGGTTGATTTCTCTGTGGAGCTATGTGACACTGTAAGACCGTGTCGGTCACCTAATATTGATTTTAGACATTCGGTTCATCATTCTACGTAATTAATCCAACCTTTTTTTTTACCATGTCTTTTTTTTACACTATTTTACAGCCATATAATGGTAATTTTGCAAATTGGTCACACCAGGCTGTAGACTTCATTTTGGGTATATCTTTCTCATTTCATTTTTATATTCATCATCTACTTATGTGATGTTTAATTGTCGAATTTATTAATTTTAAAATTATATGATATGTGGGATATGATAATGGGTTATCAAATTTATTAAATTTTAAATTATGTATACATCATATCAAAGAATACATGTACTTTATTAAAATACATAATTTAATCAAGAAATATTAGTATAAAACCAAGGGCGGACCTAGGTGAAGCCCAGGGTGGGTGGGCGGGCAAACCCCTTGAAAAAAATTTTAGTGTATTTTTTTGGCAAAAAACTCGACCGTAGCATCTGAAAATATGCTTAAACTAGTCATCCGTACCCCTAGCAAATAATTTTTTGGTTCGTCACTGTATAAAAGGCGAGACTCATTTAAAGAATGTAAGAATGATTATAAGGACAGATTTATTGTTGGGGTTTGTTCTTGAAAATAAAGAATACTCAAAAACTGATGTGGGATGAAGTGTCAGTTCTCAAAGCAAGGTTAACTTGCATACACAGGGGAAATCTTAAAAAAAAAAAAAAAAAAAAAAAAAAAAAAAGAAGAAAGAAAGAAAGAAACTCAAATACACAACCATTTTACTAAACAACCACATGACTAATTTGTACATAACTAGGATTGCGACCCGCCGCAATGCGGCGGGGAATCTTTAGTTATAACTAAGTCGATCTAGGACCTGCACGTTATGTTAAACTTGTCAAACGGGGAAAAATAGACGATGTAAAAACGTTCACCGACAGACGCACGTTGCGTCGTGTTAACTCGCAAAATTAGAATGAAACGTTAAAACGTTAAACCAAAGACGCACGTTGCGATGTGTTAAGTCACAAAATTTAGAATCAAGCATAAAGCGAAAAATTTGTGTAAAATGAAAACTATAAAGGACCAAGTTGAAAGTAAAAAAAGTTATGAGGATAGATTGCAAAAAAAAAAAAATAATAAAAAGTTTTAGGTTAGAAGTAATAAAACAAATGGTTTTAGGTTAAAAGTAATTTATGAAATACTTTTGGGTGAAAAGTAAAAAAAAATCAATTTTTTTTAAAACCCCCAAAGCCAACGTTACGACAACCATATACATAACTTTTTTTTCTTTGAAAAACCCCAAAGCACACCCCGCGTTGCGGCGGGGCGTAAAACGTTGTCAAATAGTACTAATGTCACACAACCGTCATCGACCACCAACATTGACTCGACCTAGGGTATGCGTGTTGCGACGAACCTGTCAAACATGGGAAAATAGAGGTAAAAACATTGAACCACACATACACGTTGCGTCGTATTAACTCGAAAAAATTTAGAACTATACGTAAAACAAAAATTTGCGAAAGATGAAAAGTATAAGTGACAAAAGTGACGAAGTTAAATTGCAAATAATGAAAAGTTTTTGGTTAAAGTTAAAAAATAAATTATGTAGGGTTAAAATTGAAAAAAGTAAAAACCTTTGGATTAAAGTAAAAAAATCAATTTTTTTTTTTTAGGAAAACTCCCAAAGCTCAATGTACAACTATTGATGCACAAAAAACTTGCAAAGTTATATATGGAATAATAGTTAGGCTTTGGGGAGTGGGGCATTTTATGGGGCGGGGGAAGCCAGGAAACGCTGGCTAACCCACACCGTGCCAGCGTTGGCCATGGCGTTGCCCCGTTAGCGTGGCTTTGAAGCCCAACGTTGGGCGGGGGACGGTGTGAGCTGGCTACCTAGGATTGGTTGTTGAAATTGGACCATTATCATATCCCACATATCCATAATAATACGATTCGTTCTTGAATTCAGTTTATGTCAACAAAAGATTCTTCTTTGATTGTTAAAAGTTTTTTTTTGAAAGGTGAACTTCATTAACCAACCACCGAACCCGAAAACCGGGACGGCCGAACAAAAACAAAATTACATATTAACAAATTTACACCAATCTCCCCAATCAAAATTCCCTTTTTTGGCTCTATACTTAAACCAAAAGAAACTAACTATCATAACCTCGCTAAACACCTCATCCACGCTACTACTAATACCGTTGAATCTGAGATTATTTCTGGTCTTCCACAAGACCCAACATGTAGAAATAACTATACCGTGAAGAGCCTTCCGCTCCGCCGAGCTTCTATCCCCCACTTTGTGAATCTCGAGAAGATCTCTAATTGAGAAGACGAAGAACTTGGGAATTCTACACCAAAAACTGATTTTTTCCCAAACTCCGAATGCTAACGGACAAGCCGTGAAAATATGAGAAACCGAGTCCAGATCTTCGTTGCAGAAATAACATCCGTCGTCGATCATTACCATACCTCTTTTCTCTAGCGCCTCCACCGTAGGAATTCGATTCAACTCCGCCCGCCAAGCCAAGATGTTGCACTTTTTAGGGACCCACTTACACCAATCCATGACGAATCTATTGCTGAAATCACGACTCGACACCAAAAGACGTTTAACCGCCGCAACCGAGAACCCTGAAGTCCCACTTCCCAACCAAACCCACTTATCCGTGCCATTGGAAAGACTAACCGAGGCCACCGCGGACCTCAACGAAAGCCACTCAGCCGACTCAACAGGAGTGTCCGGCTCGTGTCTCCAAAGCCAACAACCGTCCCCATCAAGCCGATCTTTGATGCTGCATGGTTTAACGACTTCCAAAGCAAAAAGAGCAGGATATTTATCTTTTAACGGGACGTCGAAAAGCCACGGATCTAACCAAAACATGATATTTTCTCCACTGCCCACAACTCCTTTAAAGAGGCTTCGAAACGGGATATTCTCGAACAACGGTTTCCTAAGGACCGAAACAATGTTACTCCAAACCCCACCAACCGCTTTTCTATGAGGAAGAAACTCCCATTCCGAGTAACCGAAATGGATAGCATTCACGACTTTGACCCATAGACTGTCTTGCTCGTTCTTATACCTCCACCCCCATTTAGCTAATAATGCCGTGTTAACATCTTTGAGATGTTGGAGACCAAGACCTCCCATGTCGACCGGAGAGGCAACCCTATCCCACGCCACCCAATGAATCTTTTTAATCTCCGAATTCCCACCCCAAAGAAATTTTCTAATGAGGGATTCCAGAACATGAATCACCTTCACAGGAGCGCGATACAAAGAAAAATAATAGCACGGAAGACTCTCCAGCACGGAGCGGATTAGGGTAACTCTTCCTCCCACCGAAAGCATCGAAGCCTTCCAAAGAGAGAGTCTTTTCTCAAACGCGTGAACAACCGGTTGCCAACTCGACGACCTGTTCATGTTAGAACCCACACAGAGACCAAGGAACTTGAAGGGGACCGACCCCGTACCACATCCAACAACATTCGCCATCTCGACAACTTCATCAACTTGAACCCCAACCCCAATCAATTTTGACTTACCCAAGTTGATTCTTAGACCCGAACACACATGGAAGCATTTAAGAATTCTAACCACGTTCCGAATATTTTCCTTAGACCACTCACCCATAATAATAGCATCATCGGCGTAGAAGAGGTGGGTGATGGTAGGACCTTCATTCGGGAGAGAAACCCCATTGACTATCCCCAGATTACTTGCTTTTTTAAACATACACGATAGGGCTTCCATAACGACGACGAAGAGAAATGGAGAAATAGGATCGCCTTGACGCATTCCTTTATGGCACCCAAACTCGAAGGTTGGAGAACCATTGACCAAAACCGAGGCCCTAGCCGACGAAAGCACCCCGTTAATCCATGAGCACCATCTCCTAGAAAAACCCATTTGCTCTAGGATGTCCAACACAAATTTCCAATTTATATTATCGTACGCCTTCTCAAAATCAACCTTGAGAAGGAAAACCTTTTTCTTACCTTTACGGCTCCAGTTTAGAATTTCATTAACGATTAATGGACCATCAAGGATTAAACGACCCTTGATGAAAGCTGATTGAGACCCCGAAATGACCGAATCAAGAACAACTTTGAGTCTGTTGGCCAAAATTTTTGAAATTGCCTTGTTTACAACCCCCACCAAACTGATCGGACGATACTCTTTCAAAGATAACGGGTCCGTAACTTTGGGAATCAGGGCTATAAAAGAAGACCCGCAACCCAAATTTATCACCCCATTGACAAAGAACTCCTCCATGATATCAAAGAAATCCGCCTCAAAAAGATTCCAGAACCGCTTGATAAAACGGAAACTAATACCGTCCGGGCCCGGAGCCCGGTCGTCGCCACAGTCAAAAATAGCCCTTTTAATTTCCTCTTTACTGAACCGAGCGTTAAGAAAATCCGCATCCACCTCCGAGATCTTTTTAATATTCGCACAAATAAGACGAGGTCGGTCGACCCAATCTTCTTCAAATTTCCTTTTAAAAAATCTGAAGATTTCTTTTTTAACGAGAGTCGGCTTAGACACCCACGAGCCATTAACCTCCAACCCGTGGATAGAATTGGACGCCTTCCTGCAATTAACCATAGCGTGAAAAAAATTAGTGTTTTCATCCCCTTCCTTGGCCCACTTTATTCTAGACCTTTGCCTCATGTCTCTGCTTTTACGTTCTTCTTCCTCCTTAAGGACTTTCTTACTTTCAAGGAGAATCCACTCCTCATCTTCCGACAGATTCCGCTCGGCCATAATACCTTGTATATTTTCGAGGTCCGAAACCGCAGCCGAAACAAACTCTGAATTTTTTGTTAGCATTTCGTCTCTCCACTTCTTTAACTCGGACCTGAGAATACCCAGCTTTCTCATAAGGCGGACATCCGGAGGACCACAATTACCGGGGTCTTTGCTAAGAGCCGAATGAACAACTTCACAAAAACCCGGCTTGTTAAACCAAGAGTCGAAGATCCGAAACGGTTTAGGGCCAAAATTAGTCGATTCCGTTTTGAGAATTATCGCACAGTGATCAGACAAGAACGACGAGACCGCTTCAACGTCCGCTTCAGGCCACGCATTAAAAAAACTAGAATTCACGAGGAATCTATCCAGTTTGCTTTGTTTACTACCATCAGAAGCCGAAAAAGTGAATTTAGAGCCTCTCATATTATACTCAAGAAGACCCGAATCAAAAATGAAGTTGTTAAAGTTGGTCGCACAGGACAACTTGAAGGTGCAATTCTTCCTTTCTTCGCGAAACCTAACCGCGTTGAAATCACCTGTAACAACACACAATCCATCCCAACCCGAAATCGCTTGAGTCAATTCATCCCACAAGGCCTTCTTAGCCACAACGCTTTGGGGCGCGTAAACATTGAAGACACAAAGGGCCAGACCGCAACCAGTCAGGGTACCCGTAACTTGCAAAAAATTCCTGTTTTTGACCACACCAGACACCCGAAACAACGACAAATCCCAGATACACAGAAGCCCCCCGGATAAACCAATAGAATCGACACTTTCAAAACCAAAATTATTTTTCCCCCAACACCCAGCTAAAACCTCCTTCTTCACCGACACAGATTTGGTTTCTTGAAGAGCTAAAAAACCAATCCTATGTCTAGAAATCTGAGATTTGACCCAACGCTGCTTCTCCATACCCCCAACTCCACGAATATTGAAAGATAAAAAATTCATAATTCAACTCCATTATTACCTGAAGAACCGAAGAAATTGCTGACCTTTTCTAACTTCTGCCCAAAATCAACTCCCACTTGAGCACCAATTCTAATGATGTTGTCGACTTCCTTATTAGGTTCAAAACCTTGATCTGGAGTAGTTCCGGCCAGCCCCTCCGTCTGAATATCCGGCTGCGATGGATCACCCACCTGGACCTCGGAAGACTGCGCACTGGAATTAAGGTCGATATTTTGAAGATTGGTTGTAAAACCTACGAATCCAAAACCAGGGACGTCGTTATCCACTGAATTCCTCGTCCTTTTTTTTGGTCTCAAAGCTTCCGGAGAACTGTTACGTGGGGAGTGGGTCTGGGCTTTTGAACCTTTCTGTCCCAAATTGCTTCTCCTTTTGGGCCGGCCCACTACTTCTCCTGCCCCACTTTTAAAAATTCCAACCACATCTGGACCCACCACTTTAGAGCTTAGCCGACAACCTATGTCGCCGCATAAGCCGTTGTCTCTCTCCTCACCATTTAATGCATCACGTGAAGCCATTTCCCCATGCAAAGGAGAAGGAGCTGCATGGGAATTAGAACAAACCGGAGACTTCTCGACTACCCCTTCATTACCCGACCCTTGACCTTCCACCGGTGAACCACAATCGGAGACCTGCATTCCGACAACCGGAGAAGACTCCGACGATCGATTATCATCTGCTACCGAGTCTAAATCGCGACTAAGACAATCCGGAATCCAATCCTCAAGATCCTCCTCCACCCATATTCTAAAAGATTTGTCTTTCCATTTCAAGACGACCTCATCGTTAATCCTGTTCGATACTCCGACTAACACCCCTACCCTAACAACCGACAGATCACGGTCTTCCTCAAAAGCCTTCGGAACAAACAAAACCTTACCGAAGAGCTCACCAACTTGTGCCATCGTATCTGATTCAAAGAGGTGTAAAGGAATTCCACACAACTTCAGCCAGGCTACCCGTTCAAAGGGGAGCGTTTGACCACTCCATGGATCAAGCTTGTTAAACCACGGGTTCCATAATTCCTTCGAATCCAAAAACCGGTTCCTCGATTCTTCATCATGAAATGAAATAAGCAACGACAGGCCACCGAGGTACTGAACGTTAGCCACAATGACTTTAGCTATTCTCAGAAGCCTGTCGAAATCAACCAGAGTTTCCAAGTTCTTAGTTCTACCCACAAGAGCTAAACCGAAAAGATCCTTGAACGCTCCCGATCTATCTGGAACAACGATCGTCTTCTCTTCCACCCTTTGCCCTATCACTTGTCTGACCGGACCATTACCACCACTGGACGTACCCACCACATCTTTGTAACTTCTAACGTCTCTGACCTTAAAATTGGCCCCACTATTACGCTGGCCTGTAGCCCCGGGATTCTGAACCTTACTTTCCTTCTCAACCGAGCTCCCCGAATTCTCTACGGCAAATCTAGCCACATTAAACTTGAGCTTAAAATTCCCCATCCTAACCCCTCCGAGCATCTTTAACAACTCTGGACAGTCCCTGACCCCTGAGAAAGAAACAAACCCGAATCTGCTCCCTTGCTTATCTCTTTTCCTCGCAACATACGTGCCTGCAATTTCTCCGAGACCCTCCAAACTCCTCCTGAGCTCCCAAGGAGTACACCCTTCTGGGAGGTTCGTAACGAAGAACTTGACAATGTTATCGATCTTCTTCCCCATACCGGCCATGGCGACGACCGTAGGCAGGAGAAAACCAAGCACTCCGGCCGAGACGCGACTCGAAGTAGTGTTAACGGAATTCGAATCGATCTAGCTGAGCCTATACGAGATAGTCGCGACCGATATCAGACCCGCTAAGCCCACCGGAGAAGGACCAGCCGAAGATACTATAACCGAATAAAAAGAACGGGAATCCCGGTCCCGGAGACGGGTGGAAGAACTGTCAGAAATGGGGTTAGAATGAACGGTCGAGCCAAAAGATCGGCGACCCCGCACGCTAACCTATCCCTGAAGTCTTCGTCGAGTCGCCGGCGAACGGAGAAGATTTATTTTGATTGTTAAAAGTTAGCCTCTATTCTTTTTTCGTACTCGGAGGATGCTTTCTCGTCATCATAGATGTTAGACAAGTTGGTAATGTCGAAAATGTGAATAGATGTTAGACAAGTTGGACCGGAGAGCGATTGACATTTGGAGTTTATACTTTATACCTTATCTTATAAAGTCAACTATAGTCAAAGTCAACTCCCAGTCAATATTGCAGGAGTCAAAGTCAACTGCAGGTAATGATCATATATAAACTTGATTCTTGGTTTTGGGTTAGTAACTGGATATGTGGATGCAAAACAACAGGATGCAGTCAACTGATGGTCAACAGTCAAGAAAGAATAAGTAAAAGGTAATAAAAAGACCGGTTGTAGCTTTCAAAATTGCTTGCATGCTAAGTAAAGCACACATATGGTAATTAATGAAAACAACTACAAGAAAACATGTGTTACCTTCATGCTGAAAAGAAATATACCTACTGATCAAAGAAACGTATGGGGTATAGTTCTAGCCTGTTTTGCCAAATATGTAAGATCACAATAATAAAGAAGAGAAAATGCATTGTTTCTGCATATACAGAATACAATTATTGTCATGATTCATGATTGTATGGAGGGATGAGCATTTGGTATCGGGTACCGGTACCGAACCGTACCGGGTATATTCGGTACCGGTACCCACTTTTCCCGTTTTTCGGTACCGGTATTTACGGGTAAAACACCGGTAAACCGGTGTATTCGGTACCGGTACCCACTTTTCCCGTTTTTCGGTACCGGTACCACTTCGGTACCGAACGGGTACCATGCTCATCCCTAATTGTACGCATGATACATCATTACATGTTCATGTAGAATTAGTAGATTGCATGATACATGTTCATCTATAGTTAACATGAAATGGCTGAAGAAAGAATAAGTAAAAGGTAATAAACCTTTCTCAAGACTAGTTGGAGCTGTCAAAATTGCTTGCATGCTAACAATTGTATTTTGTTTTCTTTGCAATCAACTTGACCCATTATTACTTTTCGTTAATTCTGATTTCTTGATTCTATTCATTGGTTGTTTTTTAGATTGAAAAGTTGAACTTAGTTATCAAGGAGCTCGTTAAGGAAAAAGATGATGAAAAAGAAAGGTTCAATGGAATTATTGCGGGGTTGTTGTCTGAAAAAGAAAAATATAAGGTGGATAAAGATGTTATGCTTGATAGGATGTCACAAATTGAAGCTATGTTAACAGCTACAGTTCGAAGATAGGCTATAAACACTTGGTTTTGAATGTTTAGATGTTTATTTTATTAGGATAATTTTTGTTATTTTAAGTTTTAGTTGGTATTTTTATATGCTTTTGAAAATGAGATGTTTTATATAAATTTTGGATTTTATTAGACTTTTTTTTATATTATTTGTAGTTTTAATGATATGTAATTTTGATGACAATAGCAGGGAGAAAAAAATCTGAATTAAAAACCAATATTTCAAACCAAACCAATATTCCAGTAATTAGTAAATGGTAGCAAATAAAGGTAGCAATTGGTGGCAATATTAGTGGCTAAATGGTATGAAAACGCGTCACAACTCGGTGGCAAACAAGGCGGAGCGTAGCAAACATTAAGGGGTGCAAATAATTTTGACCAATTTTGTGGTAGTAAAAATAAGATAGCAAAATATAAAATGGTGGCTATTTGATGACAGTAGGGCAATTGACACGAGTGTTTTTGTCACCGTATTTTCGGTGGCAAACTGGTGACAACAAGTAAATTGCTACCATTTGTAACAAAAAATTACATGACAAAAACCATGTTTTCTAGTAGTGCAAATAAGGTGGCATTTTATGGAGTCTATATATTTACTCTCTAATCCAAAGTCTTAAACCAGCCAAAAATGCTGTACAAACCACAACTCCATCCTCAATCACACCTTCTTTATAAGCATTTAGAATGACTAACAAAACACAATTTGTCACAAAACCATCTATTTAGGCCTTATTCTAGTTTTCTCCCATCCATCCCGATTTCGGATAAATGCATGTGTTATACCACCGCATCTCATTTTCAAAACACATTACAACAATTGTTATGCAAATTCTAGACTAATAAATAACGCAAACTATAATTCATATATTCTAATCTTCAATCTTCCTTTTAAGATCAAACTCATAAATACGCACTTTGCAATTCCCCAATACATGCCAGATTACCGGAGACATATGTGACTAATGCCCAGTGAACGAATCCAATAAAAGACACAGATATACGAGTCAAATGTGAAGGTGAGATTTCTTTTGTAATTTGCGGCAAGAAGGCCTAAGATCTTAACACTCCTTGTCGATTCAAAAGTCAACAAAGCTCTTCTTAGACCCAATTGCCACCTAGGACATGTAAGCGGCACCAAAATTGGTTTTGCCAGAATCACTCCTTCCAGCCTTATGTAGTTGTGTTCAATGGAGTCCTCCCGGCTCATAACTAAGTTCATGTAATTCTTAAACGTGAATCTTATAATTCATGTAATTCTTAAACGCAGGGCTGGCAATTGGGTACCTGTTAAGACACGATTAAACCTGTTTGACTGAAAAATACACCCTTTGACTTTTTTAATTTTTAAAATAATTAAAATTACAATGTTAGGATCTATCATTTATTTATCTTTGTACATAAAACATAAAACTGTTTTATAACATGAGGTAGAAAGTAGTTAAACGAGTCGTAATCATGTTTGAAACTTATGTTGTGCGCGCCGTCAGAAACCTGTTAACCCTATTAAGACACGATTTGCCAGCCTTACTTAAACGTTTACCTTAAAAGTTAGCATTATGCATTCAATGATTTAACCAATGTATAAGTGTATAGCCCAATGATGCTAGTATATGTATACTAGAGCCGACCAACATTCTTACCATTTGTTTTCATATCATCAACTCACACAACGTTAGTATCTAGGGAGCTCAACGATACCTAATCAGCTAATCTCCTATGGGTCAAAGGTTTTCTGAGTTTACTCGTAAAAAAATAACGCTACAAGCCGTGGTGGAGGTTGAGCGAATAATCAGTAGGGGCCGGACTCTTAAAAATCCAATATTTTACACTACAAAAAAAAAATTGGAAAACTTCGGTAAAATTAACACTACGAGCAAAAAAATCAGTGGGGGTCTGGGCATCTCCGGGGCCACCAAGAACCTCCACCACTGGTTTCAAGGGTAGTATTACAAAAAAATAAAAATAAAAAAAATAAAATAAAATCTACTTCCTTTAATAAAAACAAAAAACAAAACAAAAGCCTTAATATTGAAATGTTATAAACGGTCTCGTTTGTCTCCGTGACAAAAGAAGCTTATCTTGTTCATGTTAAGGTGTGAATTTTAAACGTAGAATGAAATTTGTGGGTTTGGGTGATCGAAACCCATAAAGACGTTTAGTTTTTTATTATGTAGAAATAAATTAGTTTTGTTGTAACTTAAGTTGATTTTTTATTCACATGCTAAAATCTAAAAGTTTTAAGAGTTAATTGCCATTTTAGTCCATGTGGTTTGGCCCATTTTGCCAGTTTAGTCCAAAGGTTTCATTTTTAACATCTGGATCCAAAAATGTTTCATCGTTGCCATTTTGGTCCAACTGACTTAACTCCATCCATATTTATTAAGTCTGCCAAGGGCATTTTAGTCATTTTAGCCATAAAGAGTTAATAAAAAGAAAAATGAAATGACTAAAATACCCTTGGCAGACTTAACATATATGGATGGAGTTAAGCCAGTTGGACCAAAATGGCAACGATGAAACCTTTTTGGATCCAGATGTTAAAAATGAAACCTTTGGACTAAACTGGCAAAATGACCCCAAACCACAGGGACTAAAATGGCAATTAACTCAAGTTTTAAACATGATTATTTTATATATATGCAGGTCTTTTAAAGAACCAAATATTCAATTAACCGTTTGAGGAGAAGTTCGTCTATGTTTGTTTTGGACAATATTTTTTGTTCGTATGTTAAACGAACGAACATAAACACATGCCTTAATTGTTCATTAATGTTCGTCAACATTCGTTATGTTTGTTTCGAACAATATTTTTTGTTCATATAGTTAAACGAACATAAAACTTGTCTTATTCGTTCATTCATGTTCGTCAACGTTTATTTACATTCGTTCATGTATGTTTGTTAGTTAATGTTTGTTTTAAGTATGTTAGTTTGTATATTCATTTAAATTATTAGATCACTACAATTTAGCTTGTTTTTTATGAAACTCATGATCTCATCTATAACAATTAGTCTAGTTTTATTAAATTTTTTAGGCACATGTTCAGATTCACTTAATTGGTTTTCGCTCAATTATGTTAGTCTATCAATGTTTAACTCTGTATGTTCGTGAACATTTCGTTTACACTCTTAACATACGAATATAAACGAACACGAACACATACATTTCCTTAACGTATGAACAACAAGAAAACTTCGTCATCCGTGTTCGATCGTTTGTTGTTCGTGCGATTCATTTAAGACCTATATACATTTGTATACTTTGTTGTAAATTTGTAATTTTAGCTTATTAACACGCAAATAATAAATAAAATAACATCCAGCTAAAAAGATGTGTTCATGTTGACCTGCGCATACATATATCGTGTTAATGTTCACGTGCCTCACAATCTCACATAACTAGCAAGTTTGAGTCTTTTCATATGGATGCCAAATTTTCGGGTTTGTGTCTGGTTCGAAAAATACTGAAGCGAAAATACAATTTTCATAAAATCTGTATAGCATATCAAACTCATTAGGAGCTTCTTAAGAAGAAATGATGCAAGTTGATCAATTGTTTGGTTATCTTTCTACTTTTCTAGCACGATAAACACTCCGATGCAGATTCGGTTGTGTGAATGAATGACACCAAGAGTGCTCTAATCTCGTCTATAACGATTACAACCATAAACTCGGTTGTGGCCCAAGAAGATTTGGTTTTATGGCTATGGATCTTCAATTAGGGGTTTATAGAAGAGCTTGTATGCCTCCAAGACTTCCAGATACCACATCGCCTCTCGATGGGGAAACGCAGACAGATCGACAATTTTATGAACCTGATATTAATAAGCATAAATGTTACAACTTGTATGTTAACTGCAAGGTTAATTGCCCAAAAATAAAAAAAATAAAAAATAGGTAACCAACTTTAATCACAATTAAGAGCAAAATATTAAGGTAACAGACTTTCAAACTTTCTTTTATTTATGGGTAAATAGCAAGTTTGACAGAAATGAAGAAACTGATATTACCTATTATTAAAACAAAGTTCAAATATCCTTTCTTTAAGATTGACATATATTCTTATATCCCATTACCAAAGTCTGGAGGGTATCCGACTCTGTAGATACAGGCCTACGTGAACGTATATGTAAACAATCAACATACGATACCTTTCATAGGTAAAAAAAATCGGTTAACCAAAATGGAAACTCGACTAGCCCTTGGTTACTCTTTTATACAATTAGCCCTTGATCAAATTGTAAATTTCATTGTACAAGGAGGTCACCCCACTATTAAAAATACTTTTACAGAGCATTCTCATCCGAGTCTCTATCTTCATCTATATATTTTAACTAAAAAACACTATTTTCTCTGAACTTTGTTTATTTTTTAAAACATCTGACTCTCCATCTCTATATCTACTTAACACAAACATTTATTTTACTATTTTCTCGGTTTTATACACTCACAATAATATATAGATTTATGAATAGTAAGCCTATAAATACAGAGGTTCACTTTACTTGTTTTCTCTATTTTATCCAATGTAGATGCTCCAAATATGTATACACACATAATTCTATTATGAGGAAGATGACTTCAAATCCACATTTTCAGTACACTAGTATGAATCACATAAAAACATTTTTGCTTATAACATCATATCCACATTTTCTGTAAATCAACACGAAACAAATAAACAGCGCATATTAAGTTTAAGACACTACAAACCAAAAATACGACCCGTTGAAGTTCAAGACTCAATATTGACATGGGTACATCAGTACATGTGCATTTTCTTTGTTTCTGTGTAGTTTTTTTTTTTTTTTATTACTTGATTTATCCAGGACTTGTTGCTAACTTACCAAAAACACTTCTAGAATTGGATAAATACTTCTTATAACTCCATGTAACGATAAAAAAATAAAAGGTTTCCACGACAAGTTATACTCTTTTGTAACTGTGGTCATATTGATAAAAGGTTGATTAACATGCCAATCATAAACAACGGATGTAAACATTGACTTTTGAAAATGATTATCTAATCAGCATCTAGTGTTTGGAAGATAAGAGAAACTGATCCTAATTATTTAAGTGTGAAACAATCAGTTCTGGATGATCATACAGAATCAGAATATAACAAACACTCATACAGATGATTAATCTAATTATCACAGCCAATTTATAACCAGTGATTTCATCATAATCATTTTCAAAAGGCAATGCAGATGGCTCCTAGGCGGGGCTTGGTTTTAAAAAGTGAAAGCGCATAAAAGCGACAAGGTCTAAAACAGAGGCACGAAGCGCCAAGCGCACCATTTTTCGTACCCGGGGCACAAATAATTATACAATTTTTTATATACTTCCTATAGGTTTCTAGCATCATTTACCCAATATTTAGACACCAATAAGCTTTATATATGTTTTAATATTGAAATTGAAATTATGTACAATTTGAAAAGCATGTTGTACAACAATCTGTTGCACAAAATTATTGGAAAGACATGAGGTGCGCGCCTCAAGGTCAACTTTTTGCCATAAAAACGCGCCTCAGGTGTGCTTGTGTAGGGTGAAGGGCCGAGGCCTTTGCCTTAGGGCGCCTCTGGCGCACTTTTTTAAACCAAGAGGCAGGGGTGTTCCTTAACCGCTTGAAGCAATCGAACCACCCAAATCGAAAAAAGCCGGCGGGTTTGAAACATATGGTCCAGTTTATGGTTTGGAACTTGGAACCAGCAGTGTAAACCGAACCAGCAATATTTAATTATTTTGTTTTACGAATAAAAAGTTATATGCATTTAAATGACTTTTCTTTTCCTAAAACCGAAAAAAACCTACAAATCAAACCGTGAAAACCGGTGGTTCAGTTTGTATTTTTCCAAAACCGTAGTTCCAATGCCAAAACAGGGGGTGTCTGGGATTCCTTGTTTTCATCGACTTATAACTTATTAACTTTTTGAAAAGTTAAAAACGACTTAAAATCTGTTTTGGATTGCTTGTGTTGTGAGTGAAGAAGTTAATAACTCACAATTTCTGACTTATTGACTTTTTAGAGAAGTTAAAAAGGACTTCTAAGGAATCCCAAACACCGGCCATTCGTCAAAACCGACTGAATCGGACCGTGAACACCCTAGTAGTCCTAGATACTAATTATCACTACAAGAGAATCCAATAACAAAATCAATGTGAATTATAATGCAATTAAATGATTAATTAACCTAATTTACCTTTATCAGAGGGAGATCATCATCACGGATAACACATCCTCCAACAACCATCACATATGCACCTGCAAAACAACCAAAACAATACAATTTCAAATACAATAACATAAAACTTCATTATCATTATCTAGGGTTTCAAACAAACAATGACCTAATTTCCAATCGCGATTAATAAAATCACGAGACGCAACGAGTTCAACGACGCCGGTGCCATCATCGACGAGGAAACGGCCGTCGGCGGTGGACGGTAGCGAGATTATTACGCCCTGAATCACATTCAATCGACGGTGAGATTCCAAAAAAAATGAAAAGGTTTACGTTGTGTGTGTGTGCGGATGAACAGGTGGTGGCGCGTGAGAATGTACCTGTAGCCACGCGCGTTGGAAGAGGATGGGGCCGTATGAGATGGAGGATTGGGATGAGTCGTGAGTCGGACGCGCCGCCTTTAACTGGATGCATAATAGTTTTAGTGCCGCTAGAGTGTAGTCCATTATTCTTGCTGTACGACGTCGTTCACGATGGAACGGTTATATTCATGAATTGATTGTTCCAATGGCTCGAAATCAATTATAATTTAAACTAGTAGGATGGTTTTCTTGTCCGTGCGTCCGGCAGAAATTCAATCGTTATCAGTCTCATTGGTTGTGAAAACTGAAAACGGCACTCACAGTAGCAACTATAAAAGAAAAAGAAGACAATGATATGCTTAAAAAGATTTCAATTATATTGGTCGAAAACAATAAAAACGAATATTGGTAGCGTTTTAGTTTAGTCTGAACTGGTTCATTTCGTCAAGACACAAGCATCGTATTGACATTCATATAGTCAATGATACCAAAGAACGGTGTATTTTGAATATCCAACAAAATTTACGTCAGTTGATCGAGAAAAAAACAAAACCAAATTCATTTTTTTAATTAATGAACATGATTTAAACATTTAATCTCTTTAATACAGTTAATTTTAACCTAGTATCGTATATATTATCAAAAACTCAACTAAATGTATATCGTTTCAAGTTTTTTATAGTTTGAAAAAATATTTTGTATTATATTTTTTAATATTATGCATATGCAAACGGGTATAATAAGACATATATCATCTACTAACATATATCATGTAAGAAACCAAATGAAAAATGAAAAATTGTAATTGATATCAAATATTTGTTATATGTATGTTTAAAATGTTTCGAGTTTTTTCTATCATACTATATATTCATTCAGCAAAGACATCTTCTATCTCCTAATTACTTTCTCATGAAAATATCACAATTTCTGGTTTCAAAATAAATATTGTTTTTTTTTTGGGTATCAGTAAACATAGATCATCTCTTCTAATTAAATTGTTTGGTTGCATTGAGAATTTAGCGGTGTAAATGGTTCGAAACATGAACCCAACCCAGACTCGAAATTAAAAAAAAAAAAAAAAACATTGAAAAGATGTTCGTCTTAGTGATGCACAACAATACTCGATAGTCAATACGGAGCCAGACCCCAAAAAAACCCAAAACGAGTACTTGAAAAAACTGGATAGAGTGTATCCACCGGTTCCATAGTAGACCCTACCATCGGGTATATATTGGTTCCATACCCTACAATTTGAAACCAATTCCAACCTAGTTATACCCGACCCGAACATATCAAAGCCTGAAAAAGCCAATCAGTTCTTCTTCAAAACCCGGTTCCATGCCTGACTCAGTTATTATCATCCCAGTCATTTACATTGTTAACTGAAGACTCAGAAACCAGTCAGTCCGACCTGGCTAGAGTTATGACTTCAGATGACCAAGCAATGAACCTGCAAGATCACAAGGAAACAAACACATCGTTAGCCTCGTCACAGGGAGGGGGGGCCTCTTTGTGACCAAGCTCGGGCGTGAGAATAAGTATTTGTGAGGAGAAAGTAGGTCAGGGAGAGAGAGAGGAGAGTATAGAGAGAGAAAGTAGCAGTTACCGTTTTTGGAAGTCTAAGTATGGTATTTATAGTCTTTGGGTATGCTGACCTGGCGAGTTAGTTATGGCCGGACCAGTCACTATTCATGACGGTTATGCCCGTGGGGCCCGGTTAGTTATGGCGTACCAACGTATTCGTCCGTTACGTTTATGGTGTAAGTACGATCCGACTTTGATGCATTATGGTACGGTTCTATGCCTGCAATGATTCGGTCCGACCAGGGACGTATCCTCATCAAGTCCCCCTAGTTCGTAGCGTTTCCTTGGTAAAAGCTTCGAACTATAACGGCGCAATTTTGGCGTTTCGAATCCCTGATTTATTGCTTTTTTCAAATTTCAAAAAATTTTTTGGGGCGGTGACCTATTGCTGGGTAACCGACGGTCACTTTAATTTTTCCATTTGACGTGACGCTTGATGTGCGTCAGTTTCTATGACATGTCATATCCCAATTGGCCGTTTTGAGGCGGTTTCATCTATCCCTATAAAAGGAGAAAAAGTGACCTTTTATTTTCACTTTTTACTTTGTCCTCTCCAATCCTTTCTTTGAGCCGAAGGTTTTATTCACTAAGCAGGTTTGTACTCATCTCTTCATCATGTCGAACAAAAGCAATCTGTCTGGTTGTTTTAATATTTTGAGCAAAAGTGGTTTAGAGTGGTACATAAATACATATGTGATTCCTGCCTCCTTGCACCCTGTTCTCCCTGAAAAGAATACGCTGATTTATCCTTTTGTACCGGGGAAAATAGGGGTTTATACCCGCCTTTTTTATTATTGCAACTATCGTCTTCCTTTGACGAAATTTTTGATCGAGGTGCTTTTGTTCCACGAAGTCCACTTGACTCAAGTGAACCCCTTCGGCCTTGCCAAGGTGTGTCACTTTGAGCTGGCTTGTCGTGGACTGGGGTCCGACCCGGATTTGGATGTGTTCCGGGCGTTTTACAGGTTGAATCTATCCGGCAGCTGGTATACGTTTGAGGTCAGAGACAAAAATTCTTGCTGTTACACGTGGATCACTACGAGTCTCAAGGATTGGAAAGATCATTTCCTCCTGGTCGATGATAGATGCGTTCCGGAGTTTATGACATGGAGATTGAAGAGATCGAAGCTCCCGCCTCCGCTTCTTGAAGATTTTGAATATGACGAATACTTATACGCGAACCTGGTTAAAGAGGTCGGACGTATACAGAAATATCCGGAACACATCCTCGTTATGGGACGGATCAGCACGATATGGTCCGAACCGGGGTGGTACCCTACTCTTAGGTGGAACGGCAAGGGTTAGTTTCGCAGTGTTCTCAGGAACTTATACTGTTGTGTATAAATATATATATATATATATTATTTATTTATTTTTTGCAATTCCATTGTTACGACGGACTATATTATTTGCTGTTTGTTCTTGTGCAGCTATGGGTTTGAAAGAAGCTTTGAGGCTAAAATCCTTCGAGCCTAAGGAGTTTGAGATTTGAGCAACCAGGACACCGAAAGGTGATCCTTCGTACCTGAGTGTTGTTCAGGGGAATCTTTACCAGTTTCGGGAACCGGAGGCTCCGGAAAATCGGATTGGTTCGGCCGGTTAAGGAGGTTCGGGTTCGGCTCCTGCGGCGCAAATAGCGGGTACTGTTCCGGCTCAAGCTGTGGTGGTAATTGATGATGCTAAGGGCAAGGAGTCCGGTTCGATCGGGACAAAAGTGTCTGGTTCCAAGATTGTGATCGAGGATGAGGGAGTCCATCTTTCTGTTGGAGATGAATGAGTGCGTGATGAGGGTGAAAAAAGAGATGGTGGTGACGGAGGTGGGGATGATGCGGATGAGGAAGAGCAACCTCAGGTTAGTTTGAAAAGAAAGCGGGCTATACCGTCAAAATTTGGCCCGAAGCTTAAACAGGCGAAAAAGAAGAAGGCAGATTTCAAGATTCTCACACTCGACGACGATGATCAGGTCACTGAGTTTTCTACTGCCGGGGGTATTTTGGAGAATTTGGATGCTCACCTTCATGGGGGTCGCACCCCAAGGGATCACCAGGTGAATGTTCTGTCGAGTCCACTGTCCTTTGGAGGCGGGGCTATCAAGGTTGTTGCTGATGTTCGTACATCTGATCCCAAAAAGACCGAACCTTCTCCTTCGGGTAAGTTTACTACGGGGGTTGCTTCTAATGTGTCCGGGCCAAGCCCTAAGCCAATTGATGGCGGGGACAGTGCCTCCTCTTCCCCTTTATGGTATAGCACTGAAGTTGTCTTCTTGTCCCGGGAGTTAGGTTCGGGTGGTGTTGAAGATTTGGATTTGGCTCGCGCGTCGGAAAAGTATGTACCGAAGTGGTCTTTAGCCAACAAGGATAGGGTTGTGGATGCTCTTTCAGCCAAAATGGCTTTATTTCATTTGGGGACCCCGGCTGAGCATTCTCATTATCGGAAGATGAGCGGGCCGGAGCTTGGGAATGCCCTAATGCTGAATCAGGCTCAATCCAACTCCCTAGTGGTGGAGACATATAAACGCTGGATTGAGTCAGAGTCATCTTGCCACAAACTTAAACGTGAAATTGCTAATCTGAAAAGTGAAAGCAACATTCGGTCGAAGACGAATCAGGAGTTGGTTTCTCCCCATTCTCAAGTTGACCGCTTGAAAGTACAATGTGCAGAGGCGAAAGAAGTTTCCAAATCTTCCCAAGCTTCAGCTGCGGCAGCCTACAAGGCTCGTGATAAAGCCCTCCAAGACTTGGAAACTCTCAAGACAAAGTTTGGTGATTTAGAGCAGAAGCTAATCGGTACGGAGGAGAGACATTTGGTAGAGCTAAAAGAGATGCAGACATCTTACGACCAACTTCTGGCCGATTATCACCGCTTGATAACTGGTACGTTTGCAGCTTGATTTTTTGTGTGCGTACTTTATTTTTCAGTCTTATTGACTCAACGTTTTTTTTTTTAGCTAAAGGCGAACTCGAGAGGGCTCGTGATAAGGCTGTTGAATCGCACGACGCCATAATTGACGAAGCGAAGGGTATGCTAGCCCGTTGCGAGGGTGAGATGATCGACCTTTACGCTCAGGTGTCGGAGCTTATGCTTACAAAGCAATGGCTCCTGACGGACGGAATTGCTTGGGTTGTTAAGCTAGTTCATCAGAGTCCTGAGCTGGAGAAAGCCGTCGCAGACTTGGTCAATAGTGTCAATGCAGTAGGGGCGAACGAGGGGATTAAGCAGGGTTTCAAGGCTGCCCACGATTTGGTTCGTTCTGCTGAGGAAGTCCCTGGCTATGATGAAGGAGCTCAAGGCGCTCTAGACGCAACGATAAAAGCCTTCGACGAGCTTCAAATCTCCGTTCTTGGGAAAGTCGCAGATTTAGTAGACAAACCCTTGTCTGTTATCCAGCAAAGAAGTAAGCTTCCTATTGTCGAGGAGGATGAAAATGTAATTCAAGTTTAACATTTTTACCTTGTAATCGTACAATATTTTCTTTTCTTTTGGCATGTAATCCGTACGCTTTATTTTTATTTTAGAATATTTGACTAACATGTTTTGCATGATGTCATGACTTTTGATAATTAGGTATCCATTCTTGGCTACTTAGTTCTTAGTTTGCGTCCAAACTTTACTGTTCGCCCAAGTTTTATTTCTCGGTTCACTTAGGTGACTGAGTTTACCAAGGAGTTTTTGTTGACTATCCTTGTTTAGTAGTTTTAGCGGTCGCACCGAATTGGGGGCGTACCGCTTGCTTAATAGATTTTATTGCTTTTAGAACTATTTAAGCCTTCTTGATCGGCGCGAGGCATGGGTCGAGGCCCGTTTGTGCACATTTTTTTGGTATTGTTCGAACTTACTCAGGTGTTACGCTTTATATTTACTAAAGTACGGATCGCTTTATTTGATTACTTAATCGAAAATCCGGGGAAAAACCCTCCCGGTTACAAGGAAATCAGAAATTTGCTCGGGGTATTACCCTCCCGACTTACATACGGAATTTGTAAGTAAACGTAAACACAAAAAAGCGATCTTTTTTAGCCGTATCCGGCTGTTTACATGAAGCATTTCTTTAGGTGCACCCCGTTCCAAGTTCTGGGCACCGGGGTTCCGTCAATTCTTTCCAACACATACGAGCCCTTCTCGCTTGCTTCTTTGATTCGGTACGGCCCTTCCCATTCGGGGTTAGTTTGCCAGGGGCTTCGACACGGCTTGCCTCATTGTTTCAGAGTACAAAATCTCCGACTTTGAACTTGTAAAACTTGGCGCGAGCGTTGTAATATTTCTCAATCTTTTTCTTGTATCGGGCTTCTTTGATTGCTGCGACGTTTCGACGTTCTTCCAGCAGATCAAGATTGGATCGGAGCTCCCGTTCATTTTCCTCCCAATTCTTGCATCTTTGGTTTGGGAGCCCGATTTCCGCGGGAATTACAGCTTCGGTTCCGTAGGTGAGACTGAACGGCGTTTCCCTATTGCTGGTCTTGTGTAGTGTTCGGTGGGCCCATAGGACGTTTGGCAGCTCATCTGCCCATCCCTTGCCTTCGTATCCCAGCCTTATTTTTATCCCATCCACGATCCGCCGGTTTATCTGTTCGACTTGCCCATTCCCCTGGGGATGGGCGACCGAGGAGAAGACTTGGTTTATCTTCAGACTTTCACACCAGCGCTTGAACGGGTTCTCCGCGAACTGTTTTGTATTGTCACTGATGATGTAGAGTGGAAGACCGAAGCGGCACACAATTTGCTCCTGAAAGAATCTTGTTACGTTGTAACTGGAGATTACTGTAAATGGCCGGGCTTCCACCCATTTGGTGAAATAATCTACCGCAACTAGCAGGTACTGGGCGCTTCCGCTTGACCGTGGAAAAGGACCGACTATGTCAACACCCCACTTTTGGAAGGGCCACGCTGCGGTTACTGGAATCATTTCGTTCTTAGCCCGAAGGCTTATCGGTGCATGCCTTTGACACTCGTCACATTGCTGAAGCTCCTTCTGCACTCTCGTGCATCCCGGGCCAGTAATACCCTGTATTTTTGACCTTGGTTACAATCATTTTTGGTCCGGCGTGAATGCCGCAGATGCCATAATGTACTTCCCTGATGATGTAACTGGCTTGCTCCGGGTCAAGACATTTTAGCAGTGGTCCGAGAAATGTCTTTCGATACAAACCTCCTTCCTGCATCTGGTATTGTAGGGAGTTGATTTGAATCTTTCTTGCTTCTGCTTTATCAACTGGTAGGACGTCGTGCACTAGATAGTTGACGATAGGCGTCATCCATGTCTGGGACGGAGCTTCGACTTGCATGACATGGGGGGTAGCAATCGAGGGTGCGGTTAACACCTCTACCCTTACCTCTTTGGCCAGGTGACTGAAAGATACGGACGCAAGTTTGCTTAGGGCGTCGGCCTTTTTGTTTTTGCTTCGGGGGACGTGTTCAACTTTGCATGACTCGAACGATGCCATGATTCGTTTTACTTGTTCGAGATATTCGATCATGTTGGCCTCCCTTGCTTCGTAATCTCCGTTGACCTGATTCGCCACGAGTAACGAGTCTACATGGGCTACGACGTTTCTTGCTCCGACTTTTACCGCCAGACGTAGTCCTGCTAATAAGGCCTCGTATTCGGCTTCGTTATTGGAGCTCTTAAATTCTAAGCGGAGCGCGTACGTCATATCCGTACCATCTGGATCGGTGAGAATTAAACCTGCCCCTGACCCTTCGGAACTCGAGGCTCCGTCTGTGTATAGGGTCCATGGTTTGCTTGGAGCTTTCTCGGTTTCTTCGACTACTTTTTCTTCCGGTATTTCTACTAGGAAATCAGCTATCACTTGCCCTTTCAAAGGTCCTTTGGTTCTAAAACTAATATTGAACGCACCCAGCTCGATCGCCCATTTTGCCATACGACCTGAAACTTCGGGTCGCTGGAGAACGTGCTGGATTCTTTGATCCGTTCGTACCTCAATTGGGTGGGCCTGAAAATACCGACGAAGTCTTCTGGAAGCATGAACCAGTGCCAGGGCTAGTTTTTCCAGGCTTGAGTACCTCGTTTCGTAATCTTTCAAAGTTCGGCTTAAATAATAAATGGGGATTTGCGCCCTGGTTCGGTGAGCAACGAGTACTGCACTGATTGCTCCGCATGACGCAGCTAGATAGACTGTCAATACTTCGTCTTTTTCTGGTACGGTGAGTGTCGGTAAAGTGCCGAGATAAGTTTTAAGTTCTTCAAAGGCTTGCGTGGCTTTTTCGGTCCATTTGAACTCCGATCTGAAGCTTTTTCTGAGCACATCAATGAACAGGAGAGATCTGTCTGCTGCTTTCGACAGGAACAGGTGGAGGGCAGCTAGTCGTCCATTCAAGGACTGAATTTCTTTAACCGACGTCGGAGCTTTCATTGTAAGAACAGCATCGATCTTGTCTGGGTTGGCTCGCAGGCCTCTTGATCCGACCATGACCCCCAGGAACTTTCCTTCTTCTACCCCGAATGTACACTTTTTGGGGTTTAGCTTCATGTTGATGCTTCGGAGCCGGGTAAAAGTTTCGAGTATATCCTTCAACATGGTAGCTTCATCATGACTTTTGATCACTATATCATCAACGTACACTTCTAAGTTCCGTTCGATCTGGTCTTTGAAGGCTTTGCTCATTAGACGCTGGTATGTAGCTCCGGCATTTTTTAATCCGAACGGCATCTTAGTAAAGCAGTAGACTCCTGCGTTGGTGACGAATGCCGTCTTGTCTTCGTCTTCAACTGCCATTTGTATCTGGTGGTACCCTTTGTAAGCGTCCAAAAAGCACTTTAGCCTGAACGTGGCAACGGAATCGATCTTCTCGTCGATTTCCGGTAATGGAAAACAATCTTTCGGGCAAGCATCATTTAGATCGGTGAAGTCGGTGCACATTCGCCATGAATTATCCTTTTTTCGCACCATAACTGGATTCGACACCCATGTTTGGTACCGAACTTCCCGAATAATCCCAGCGTCCAGGAAACTCTTCACATCTTTTGCGATTGCCTTGGCTCGGTCTGGAGCCATGTGCCTTTTTCTCTGTGCTATCGGCTTTATTGACTCTTTTACATTCAGGTGGTGTTGTGCCATAGACCTAGGGACTCCCTGCATGTCGGAATGCTTCTAGGCGAAAACATCGATTGAGTTACTCAGTAATTCCCACAAGAGTTTCTTTGTTCGTTTCGGGAGCTGTGCACCAATGGCCACTTGTTGTTCGGGATACTCTGGGTTGATTGCCCAAAGCTCCGTGGGTACTTCAGATTTTTTGGAACTTGTCTCTGCTGCGTGTCTTACCTCAGCTACGAATGAATTTGATTCTGAAAGTATAGTGGCAACACCTGCTTCGGTGGGAAATTTAGTTGCGCCGTGTATCGTAGAGCTGATTGCTCCGAGGGCTCGTAACCCGGGTCGCCCGAGTATTATCTTGTGCGAAGAGTGGGTCTGAACGACCAAGAAGGTTAACTGCACGGTTCTGATCTTGTCACCATCTTTGAATGTAGTCGGAAGAGTAATCTGTCCCATTGGACGAACTACCTCTCCCGAAAAGCTTATCAGAGGGGTAGACACTTCGATCAACTTCTTTTTTGTTTGGGGATTCAGCTGCTGGAAGCATTGTAAATACATTATCTCGAAGGCACTTCCTCCATCCACATAGATCCGCCGGACCAAGTGCCCTGCAACTACAGCTGATATCGTGATTGGTCCGTCTCGTGCGTCTTCTGGATCAATGGGAGGGAAATACGTGGGCTGGTGCATCCATGCTGCCATATGCTGGTTCGACCGTTTTACCCCTCGTGGCTCGGCTCCGGCCTCGGTGTTCGGGTTATCGTTTGCTATCGCGGGCTTCTTCCCATCCTTTACCTCTTTTACTAGATGAGAAAGTTTACCGGACCGTACGGCCTTTTCAATCTCCTGCTTTAGTGCCCAACATTCATCAGTTGAATGCCCCTTGTCTCGGTGATACTCACAGTATTTCTTGGAGTGCTTATCCGAAGTAGGTCGCTGCTTTGATGGTGTAGGAAATCGAGTAGTTTCCGTGCTGAGGATTTCGCTCGGTGACTTTGTTAGTTCGGAGAAAGTGTTGAATCGCACGTTCCCAGTCCGGAAGCTGCTTCGATCAGATTTTTGATACGGACCGCGACTTCTGTTCCAATTGTTGTTTCTATCTTTTGGTGGCGATGCGTTCCGTCTCCATGATGTGGTTCGAGCTTTGGAATTTCTAGCGGTTGTTTCGTTCGGCTGACCACAAGCACTCTTCCCTCGGACAAAAGCTCGAGCTCGCTCCATGAGTATCTCCATGGTTTTTGGAAGATCTTCGTGGAGCTTTTCTACCAACTGATTGTTCCGTACCCCGTGGCAAAATCCGGAGACCCGGAGCTGGTCGACTGCTCCGCTTATCTGCGTGCTCTCTCGGTTGAAGCGATCTATAAAATCTTCTATGGACTCTCCATCGTGGCGCTTTATGTGGTGTACCTCAGTAATGTCTTTCTTGCAACGACGCTGTTGGCAGAAGTTTTGCAAGAATATACGCCGGAAATCCTCAAAATGATCAATCGACCCTTCTGGCAACCCATCGAACCATACTCTGGCTGATCCGGTGAGAGTTTGAGCGAACATGTGACACCAGGCCGGCATGGGCCATTGTTTGACCTTAGCTGCTCCGGCAAATGCAAACATGTGGTCATCCGGATCGGACGTACCATCGTAAAATTTCAAAGTGGGGGGCATCTTCAACTTGGCCGGGAGTGGGGCATTAACGATCCGCATCGTGAATTTTGACTGAGAAGTCATAGACGTGGGATGATACGGCATAAGCAGCTCCTGATCCTGAGGGTTTAAACCCATAGATCCCTGGCGAAACAGGTCGTTAAGACCGTTATTCATTGGCGCGTTCGTAAACGAGGAGAATTGTGCAACACATGTTATGGGAGTAAGGTTTGCAGAACTTACCATAGATCCAGAAGTGAGAGCACCGATAGAAACTGGGTTGCTCCCTGGATACACGCTGCTGAACAAATTTGTGCGGAGACTCTGCAACATTTCTTCTCGATGCTGCTGTTGTTGTAATTGTCGTAATAAATCGGCGTTTCGTAATAGGAAGGCATTGTCGAAAGCTGGAAACGGTGTTGCGACTGGAGCGGTAACCAAGAGTGTTGTGACAGAGCTTGCGATTACGGAACTTGCAACTGGAGGTGCCGATGCTGAACCAACTGAGGTCGCTGCAGCAACTGCTGTTGAAGCAGTTGTGGATGAGACACTTCCTTCCCAGATGTCGTTGAACGATGGGAAGGTATTTGTAGGAGCGGCTGTTGTGGATTCCATGACTTGGAAGAAACAGGTTTAGCAAAATGACTTGAGTGAATTCGAGGGGATGGCGCCACTGAAGACTCAGAAACCAGTCAGTCCGACCTGGCTAGAGTTATGACTTCAGATGACCAAGCAATGAACCTGCAAGATCACAAGGAAGCAAGCACACCGTTAGCCTCGTCACAGGGAGGGGGGTGTAACAACTCTCATTAAAATTAATAATTAGAATACTAATTATCTATTAAGAAAACCCTAATTGAGACACCCAAGTGATTCTACACAAACCCTAAAATTTTCAGAATTTTCAGAATCAGGACCCCTAAAACTCAAGGGGGGATAAAACCTAGCCAACGATTATCTTTATAACTAATTGTAAAATTCGAAAATTGAAAAACTGTCGACACAGCAAGCCTACATGCATGAAGGGCTACTCTATGAAAGTAGGGTGGTCACTCGCGTAGCGCGACGCCTATAGGGGTACCCCCTCGCGCTACGCGACGGTGTCAAAATTCCAGTATAAATAGAGGAGTTTGGCACTTGATTTTCTGCGTTGATTCGACGGTAAAATTCAATTTGTACATCCAGATATCGTCGAAATACTACAAAAACCCACATAATCTCGAAATTCTGCCGCGATAACAGGGTAATTACTCGATCGCTATTACGATTCAGTTTCCGGAATCAATACATTCAAAGAATGTCTAAGTGCCGCCCACATTGGGCTATGCTTTGTCGTTTGTCGGTAATCCGATAAATGAGTTGAAGCATTGTACTTTGTCGTTGTCGATAATTCGATAATGAGTTGAAGTACTATACTTTGTCGTTTGTCATTTTGATAAATGAGTTGAAGTATTGCACTTGGTCATTCATTGCGAGTATTTGATCTCGGGAAATTATCGTAACTGCTGTATTGATCACTAATCCTGTTTTGTGTGCATTATTGTTAAATTAGAAATAATCAAGGCTAATCAGTAGGCTTATACACTGCTCGTTAAATCTGCAATGTGAGTCATTCTCTTTTTATCAACTGTTTTACAATACTCCAAATTATTTTCAAAGTGTTATAATTACAGGGACTAAGTCGTGGATATCTTGATTTATTGGTTAGTGGGGTATTGTGCACATTACTATTTCTCCCAGTTAGGTTCATTGACCTACTAGGGAGAAACGTCACTATTAGAGTTCATTAACCTAATAGTGGTATGACCATCGTCACCATTGTGACTTGTCACCATTGTGGCAGAAAGCCAGATAAAGATAAAGATGTAAACCATTGTAATCGCTCTTATGCTGTAATTTATAACTATGGGTCATTTCCTAAAAACTGAATGAACTCACTCAGTATTTCCCCGCTGACAAAACCTTTTTCAAACATGTTTCAGGTAATCTGTTGTGAGCAAAGAAAAGTGTCAGGAAGCACTACCAGCTTAGAAAAGTGGCTCAGTGTAAATAAATAAAGGAACATATTTTAAATAAAGATTTCCATGGAAATCACATTATTGTAAATTACTGGGTTTTATCCCCAAATTATGTAATGAGCAGTTTTAATACTAAAGATCCTGTTTTAAAAGACTTCCGCTGTCGCCTAAATTAAAATACCGCAGGATTTCTGTCCCGCGGCTCCTGAAACGGGTCAAACCGGGTCGGGGGCCGTGACAGAAATAAGGTGGTATGAGAGCCACTTCTCAAGCCACTGATTTAAGCCAATTAAGTATTTAGAAAATACTTAATTTCCATTAATTGCTATTTTGTGATTATTTGTTTATTTATCTGACTAATTGTGTACAGTATGAGCAGATCTTTATATGCTAGTCAATGTAGTAAGTAATGCAAATTCTTAAATAATTTGACTCAAGTATTAGTACCTTTATTATCTACAGTCTAGACGTCTTATCAAGAAAATCATAAAATTTACAAATAAAACCTCGTGTGATGTAAATTTCAATAGTACCCAGTAGGAATTAATATTTAAAAAGTTTTCTATAAATTTTATGAATTCTGACTATGTCTATTTTTGCTAAACAGCATGAGTAACTTGTCTGAGGCCCTTCAGAATTTAAATCTCTATCCAGTAAGAGTAGAAGTTTCCAGAGATTTCGATAGGTATATACCAGATATAGAAGAACCTATAGAATTCGATGCTTTACCTCTCGAGAAACCCAAGCCCAAGGAAATAGAAATTGGGGAAAGTTCTAGGCAAATTGAAAAGTTACCATCTCAGGAAGAGTTAGATTCTATAATGGCAAGACATAATACCATTAAGCCTGTTAATGAAACTATTTTTAATCGCTCTCTCGAAACACAACTACCAATGAGCTTAGAACCATCTATTCCAAACCCTTCAATCCACTCGCAAATAAACGAATGGTTAATTAATGAAATACAGTTACAAAACCATCCCTATAAGCTTTTTCCTCAAGTTCCATCTAGAACCTTTACCAAATCCACCAATGAGTAACAAGAATAAGGCTGAACTTCGCTTTGGTGAAGAACTAATGGATACTGGGAATAGGATCCAAGAGATTGGGGGACAGATCTCCTGGAACTACGATAAGAGGGAACACAGTTACTAGAATATCGTTGACAAAAAGAATAGGGGATTTATGAAACTGTTATTATGTAATAATAGTAAAATCAGTATGTGTAAGATAAATAATAAAACGGTTGTATATAGAAGCATGAAATTTTAGAAAAATTTACAAATTTTGTTCATATACGTGATTATGTGCAATTAAGTATGATATTGGATTATTTCTTGTATACTAATTATTTATCTATAACTTAGTTGTCAAATGGAAAACGCTAATAATGAACCCGTTAATGAGGTTAATGATTCTGAGCAACAACCGGGGGATCAATATATGACTAGGCAGGATATAGAAAATATCGTTGCTCAAGGGATAGCCAACACTATTCCAACAATGATAGCTCAAGGGATAGCCAACGCTATTCCAGCCATCATTGCTGCTGTTAAAAATCCAATAGAACCACAACAACCCGTTCCTAGCAAACGTATTTCTGAAGATAACTTCAGTAATAGCGTAAACGGAGGCAATGATCATGTTAATCATGACAATGAATCACAACCAGCGCCGCTCCCTAAGAAAATGAAAGTTGCAACGCCTGGTTGCACTTACAAGGAATTTCTTGCTTGTAAACCATCTGAGTTTGCAGGCAATGAAGGAGCGACTGCGGCACTACGTTGGTTAGAGAAAACTGAGGCAGTAATTGCCATAAGTAAATGTGTTCAGGATGATCAGGTCATGTACGCGTCAAATCTTTTTAAAGAAGGAGCGCTAGAATGGTGGAATACGGTGTTACAATCAAAAGGAAGAAGGATGGCGTATGCTATGAACTGGGAAGAATTTAAGAGCTTGGTAGAAAGAAAATTCTGTCCCGAATATGAAAAAGAACAAATGACAAACAAGTTTTTAACCCACCAAATGGTTGATATAGATTGTCGAAAGTATACTACGACATTCTTCGAATATGCTCGAGTAGTACCAACCCTGGCTTCGCCAGAGCCAGTACTTATTTCTCGATATATTTGGGGATTGATTTCTGAAATCCGTAACATCGTCAAGGCTGCGAAACCTCACACGATTGATGATGCGGTAGATTTAGCCAATACTCTGACTGACGAACTAGTACGGACAAGAGAAGAAAATAAAAGGAAGGAAGTAGCCCAAAAGATTACCCAGGTAATCCGTTCGGATAACCATAACGATTTTAAGAAAGGAGGGAATGGGCAATCTTCTACTAGTTCATTTTGCAATTTTTGCAAAAGAAAGCATTTTGGAAGATGCAAAGGATACTGCAATTTTTGCAAAATTCCGGGGCATCAGGAAGAAGACTGCAGAAGGAAGAAATTTTCAGTTTGTTACAACTGTGGAGAAACTGGACACCTTAGGCCAAATTGTCCAAAACTGAACAAACCATCTGACACTAAAGCCAAACCTGCAGAAGAAGCAAAAAGGAATGCAAGAGCCTTTCAATTGACTGCTCAGGAAACAGAGCTCATTCCAGATATAATAGCCGGTACGTCCTAGGTTACAACGTTTACACAAAAAGTATTAACTGACTCTGATGCACACCAAAGTTCTATAAATACTTCATTCTGTTAAACTCTTAACTTAGACAAATCTTTACAGTCAAAACATGCAAAAAGGAAAATATAGAACTCTCAGGTCATATAATTCTTCGCTAACTTAATTCCTATGAAATTAGCCGAGTTTGATGTTGTGTGAGAAATAGATTGGTTAGTAGCCAACCCTACTCGAATTCTCTGTGATAAGAACTTTATAGAAAATCCAGGTAACCGCCGGAGAAGTATTTATGATTATAGGAAATAAACCACGTAAGGTCACATGATAAATCATGAAGATATTCACTTAGATCCTACTAAGATAGCAATGGAAGAATTCGCAATCTTTAAATGGAAAGTAGGTATTTTGTAAATTTAGCCGGATACTATAGGCAGTTTATTAAGGATTCTTTTAGATAGATACATCCTTAACTAAGTTAACACAGTTAATTCTAAATAAGAACCTAAACAAAAAGAAGCCTCTAGCTAGCCTTACCAGAAGGAACAGAAGATTTTAAAGTATATGGTAATACTTCAAAGTTAAAATTTGGATATATGGTAATGCGACACAAAAAGGTAATTGTGTATGCATCAAGGCAATTACAAAAGCACAAAGAAAGCCTTACCACTTGTAAGCCTAAAAAATTAGAAACCACAAGTTATCCTTAAGATTAGGAAACATTATCTAAGCAAGCTTACTATCCAGATGGGTCATAAGAATTTAAGATACATATTTGAGCAACAAGAATTAAACATGAGGAAAAAGGGAAATCCTCGGTGATTACGACTGTGATATTTAGTATCACGAAGGAAAGGCTAAAGACGGTTAGAAGAATTATACAAATAATAAACAAAAGCCGTCGAAGTCCGAGTTGGAGACAAAATGCTATTGAAAGTATTTCCTTGGAAAGGAATTTATAAATTCGGTAAGAGAAGAAGCTAACGTAGAACCATTTCCAGCAATCCAACGCATAGGACCAGTAGTTTATCGTTTACAACTACCAGAAAAATTAGCTGGAGTACATGATGTGTTTCATGTATCCAATCTCAAGAAATGTCTTACAGACGAATTCCTGGTAAGTACCTCTTCAAGATATAGGGGTAAATGAAAAGCTAAAAATTTATAGAGAAAACCCTACAAATAGAAGATCGGAAAATTAAGTTTCTCAAACACAAAAGACTAGTGCTAGTAAAAGTCAAATAGGAATCCAGAAGAGGACCAGAGTACACTTGGGAACTGGAATCAGAGATGAAGTGAAAATACCCTCATCTATTTCAGTAAATCTCGAGGACGAGATTTTTTCTTAAGGTGGGGAGGATGTAACAACTCTCATTAAAATTAATAATTAGAATACTAATTATCTATTAAGAAAACCCTAATTGAGACACCCAAGTGATTCTACACAAACCCTAAAATTTTCAGAATTTTCAGAATCAGGATCAGGACCCCTAAAACTCAAGGGGGGATAAAACCTAGCCAACGATTATCTTTATAACTAATTGTAAAATTCGAAAATTGAAAAACTGTCGACACAGCAAGCCTACATGCATGAAGGGCTACTCTATGAAAGTAGGGTGGTCACTCGCGTAGCGCGACGCCTATAGGGGTACCCCCTCGCGCTACGCGACGATGTCAAAATTCCAGTATAAATAGAGGAGTTTGGCACTTGATTTTCTGCGTTGATTCGACGGTAAAATTCAATTTGTACATCCAGATATCGTCGAAATACTACAAAAACCCACATAATCTCGAAATTCTGCCGCGATAACAGGGTAATTACTCGATCGCTATTACGATTCAGTTTCCGGAATCAATACATTCAAAGAATGTCTAAGTGCCGCCCACATTGGGCTATGCTTTGTCGTTTGTCGGTAATCCGATAAATGAGTTGAAGCATTGTACTTTGTCGTTGTCGATAATTCGATAATGAGTTGAAGTACTATACTTTGTCGTTTGTCATTTTGATAAATGAGTTGAAGTATTGCACTTGGTCATTCATTGCGAGTATTTGATCTCGGGAAATTATCGTAACTGCTGTATTGATCACTAATCCTGTTTTGTGTGCATTATTGTTAAATTAGAAATAATCAAGGCTAATCAGTAGGCTTATACACTGCTCGTTAAATCTGCAATGTGAGTCATTCTCTTTTTATCAACTGTTTTACAATACTCCAAATTATTTTCAAAGTGTTATAATTACAGGGACTAAGTCGTGGATATCTTGATTTATTGGTTAGTGGGGTATTGTGCACATTACTATTTCTCCCAGTTAGGTTCATTGACCTACTAGGGAGAAACGTCACTATTAGAGTTCATTAACCTAATAGTGGTATGACCATCGTCACCATTGTGACTTGTCACCATTGTGGCAGAAAGCCAGATAAAGATAAAGATGTAAACCATTGTAATCGCTCTTATGCTGTAATTTATAACTATGGGTCATTTCCTAAAAACTGAATGAACTCACTCAGTATTTCCCCGCTGACAAAACCTTTTTCAAACATGTTTCAGGTAATCTGTTGTGAGCAAAGAAAAGTGCCAGGAAGCACTACCAGCTTAGAAAAGTGGCTCAGTGTAAATAAATAAAGGAACATATTTTAAATAAAGATTTCCATGGAAATCACATTATTGTAAATTACTGGGTTTTATCCCTAAATTATGTAATGAGCAGTTTTAATACTAAAGATCCTGTTTTAAAAGACTTCCGCTGTCGCCTAAATTAAAATACCGCAGGATTTCTGTCCCGCGGCTCCTGAAACGGGTCAAACCGGGTCGGGGGCCGTGACAGGGGGCCTCTCTGTGACCAAGCTCGGGCGTGAGAATAAGTATTTGTGAGGAGAAAGCAGGTCAGGGAGAGAGAGAGGAGAGTATAGAGAGAGAAAGTAGCAGTTACCGTTTTTGGAAGTCTAAGTATGGTATTTATAGTCTTTGGGTATGCTGACCTAGCGAGTTAGTTATGGCCGGACCAGTCACTGTCATGACGGTTATGCCCGTGGGGCCCGGTTAGTTATGGCGTACCAACTTATTCGTCCGTTACGTTTATGGTGTAAGTACGATCCGACTTTGATGCATTATGGTACGGTTCTATGCCTGCAATGATTCGGTCCGATCAGGGACGTATCCTCATCATTAACAATACCCTTAACCGGTTTTAACCCGAAACCTGGTATTGCCTAATAGGCTAATACCCAAGTTGTGCAAGACTAGTTCCGTACTTTGGTTGGGCCAAGCTGAAAAAGTTGTTGGATCATGTTGGGTTGGGCTTGAAATGGATTAAAATTATAACTAGCTAATAGTTTTTTCGTGACAACTGGTGAGACCAACACCATATCAAAGATTTAAAATCTAATCTTCAATTTACCGACCCGAAAACCAAATAACACAGGGGACCCGGTTTGGGTTTTTTATTTAAAAGTTAGTTTTCTCCCTTCTAAGAGGGTGTTTGGGGTTGAGTTTTGAAAATAGATTATGCGTTTTGAATAATCAGAATCAGATAATTAGCTGTAACAAAACGTGCCGCAGAAAGATAGTGTATGGATTTGATTATGTTGTTTTATATCACAATAATCAGATAATCAACAGTGTTTGGATTTAATTATGTTGTTTGATATCACAATAATTAGATAATCAACTATTTGGGTGTTTGGCAAGTATATATATTTTAAAAAACAAATAAGTGAAAACGTAAAAAATTCGTTTTCGAATTATCACGTTTTACTGCAGTAAGGGGGTAACCTACTTTTGGATAATCACGTTTTGATCTCTACAAAACGTAAAAAATCAGTTTTTACTAATTTTTTGCCAAACACTCAAAATAGATTTTTTACGATTTCAAAACACAATAATAAAAAAATTAGGTTGAAAAAACAATCTCAAACACACTCTAAGTTTCTCAAAACATGCAATTGTTATTATCATAGGTGCTAATAAACTAATAAACTCTAGTAAATTTAGATATACAATTGGATCACTTGTGAATATATTATTCAAATTTGAAGTATATTAACTTACTAATAAAAATTTCGATTTGACCAATGTTTATAGTATAATAATCCTCCTAGAACCCTCAATGACGTCCCTAAATATACCCCATATGTGAGAACGGACCCGAAATACCTTTGTACTTGTGAAAAACAAAGCTTGGCAGTCGTTCGCGGGGCGCGACCAAGGCCCCTTGGTCTGTCGCGGGGCGCGAGGACCTATACTTGCCGGACACACAATGCCGACACGTGTCAAGTTTATACTCGCTGACTGGTTGTAACATCCCGAAAACGACTTTGGTAATCAAACCACGTTAATAGTAAAGACGGGTAAAATACCTTTAGTGGTAAAAATTCACCCGGTAAATAAAAGGATTTAAATAATTAATCCTAATAATAAAAAAAAGTGAATAAAAGCTTTTAAGGAATAAAATGTGTAAAAGGCCCGAGTCAACGGGACCTAAAATAAACTTAGTCACAAATATTCCCGAACCCGCTAAGTTAACTAGGAATATTAAACCTAGTTAATAAGTGGGAATACTATAGAAAATAATTAGGTTGTAACCTAATTAATAACTAACCAAACACGAGGGACCAAAGCCGGGTAACTTGAAAATGGAATTATAAACTTAAAAATAAAACACAACACACACACAAGAGTGTGTGTGCGTGCGTGAGATGGAGCAGGAGACAAGCTCCATGGGAGCTAACCCTAGAATCAACAAATTCACCAAATTGAAGCTCGAATCAAGATCCAAATCAATGCATGAATGCGTAGAAACGATCATCAAGTCAAGGGGATCGTGAGGTATGTTGAATTTCTAACATTCGTGAAGTTGTAAAAATTTGATAATCATCCTAATCGCGAATTAGGCATGAATTAGAGAAGCTATGGCTAGATTAATGATGAATACTTGCTTAGGAACGAAACCCTAAGTGAAAATCATGCATATGATACTATGACTTGAATGATTTGGTGATTACCTACATGTGTGTCAAATGGGTTTATTGACAATATGAAGAACACTCGGATTAGAGTGTTAATTTGATGAATATTGAGTGTTATGAAATAAGTTCTTGATGTAGTTCATGAACACTAAACATAGAGATTTTGATTTTGGTGTTAAATCTTGCTAAAAATGACTAATTACGGACTAGTTAGCAAAAGTGTAGAATGATGCCCATTAGGTGTTTGTTAAAATGCCTAAATGAGAAGTAAAGTGTTGAAATTCAAGTGAAACGCGTAATTGACAAGCTTGACTAATTACATGAGACATGGGATAAAACGGGTTCTAATCATAATGTTGATTCGCCTTAATCGTGCATATTATATGATTAAATGTAGTTGACTTTAGAAAGTCAAACTAACTAGTGATGAAGTCGAATAAGTGGTTTCGGCTAAGAAAATAAGTAAAGTGGTATAGTCGTGATTGTTAATGACTAATCTAACCACCTTGTAAATGATGAACAATAGTTGGCGCTTAAACAAGCTAGGTGAAGCTTGGAGTGAAAGCGGGTCAAACGAGTCAAGCATAGAAGAAAAGCGTAGCTCGGATGCAAGGTAAGTGTAATTTACACACTTATGTAGAATGCTTGTTATTTCGATACTTATGAACGTGAAAACAATAATATTGGAAATTTGGAAAATTGTCAAGTGTTAACTTATGTAAATCATGGTTAAAAAGGATACCCATGGCGTAAGCCGAAATGGGTTGAAACTGCAAGAAAAGAGTGTAAAAGAAAAAGGGTATGGTTATAAAACCCGGGATGGGATGATGTACAAATTGGAAATCAAAAACGGTGTTTTTGATTTAAATAGACAATGTTGGGCATATAGTCCAAACGGGTCGAATGGTGGTGATAACACCATTTGACAATATCGATTAATGTGGTCGTCAAGTCTTATGTTAACAGGACTAATTAGTAAATCGGATAGTTGCGTCACCATTGATGGTGTGATAATAAAAGCGAGGCATAAATCGGGTCTATTCGTTGATCCGAGCCAGGTACGCATATTTAAGTTGTAGTTAAAAATGATATTTTGGTCGAATATTTGGTGAGAGTCCTTCATTGTAAAAGAAGGACCAAAATCGACCAAAACGCCCTTGTAGGCTAAATTGAACAAACAACCCTTAAAGGTTGTTTGGAAATGAGTTTTACAATTAAATAATACTTAGGAGGAGTATAGAAGTTGAAAGATGTAAAACGTTAGTCATATGGCTCTATTCGAGTCTTTGCCGTAAAATAACTATTCGAAGGGTAATTTCTGGTATATATAAATCACCACATCGAATCCACCATAATTATAGTTATGGTGGAAGATCTTTTGTTAAGAAATGTGGATATATGTATTTAGAAATAAATGAAAGCAATTGGTGCTTAAAATATGCTTGAATACCTCAAACGGGTCAAAATAAGCATATGGGTGAAAATGGGTTAAAGAATGTATATAATTCTATAATTGGAACCCAATATGTTAGACATCTTTGAATTTAATAGGTTTATGAGAAATAAGGGTCAAACAAACTTGTATGTTTGATAAAATCACGAACGGGTCAAATTTTGGTAAAAGAGTAATAAGCCGAAGACTTAAAAGTCTTGAATTTTATCAAGCCGGATGTTGGATTTTAACTCCATATGATGGAGAATCAAATTACAAACATGTAGGAAGAAACGGTAGGTCAAACGGATAAGCGGGTTGAAAGATACGGAAGATTTTGTGTCAAATTACGGCAAAATGAAAAGGCTGAACCCAGGGTCCACCGTAAGTTACGGTCCCACCGTAATTTACGGTGGAGATGATTTATTTACGATGGTGGTCCACTGTTTTACGGTGGAAAAGCTTGAACCCAGGTGCCACCGTAAATTACGGTCCCACCGTAATTTACGGTGGAGATTTATATATATTTTGTTTTTTTTTAACAATTGAAAAATCAATTGTTTCCCGGACATCGTTCGGACATGATTTAAACCCCGTATGACTAAGGCATTTCATGTTATTGAAATGTAGGTACTTTTGGATGCCGGAAGACGATCAAGCTCAGCGAAGAACCGAACACGATAAAGATACACGCTTCCGCACTTTGCCACGTTGTAAATTTTAAACAACGAATTTAATCACGTTATGTAGAATAACTTATGATTTTGTAAGGGTTTTAATAAACCCGTATTTTTATAGCATGTGTAGTCTTAACTACACATCTAATCGTTGGCATTTACATACAAAATCGTTAATTAGTAACTAGGGTGTTACACTGGTCAAGGCTATAATCGACACATCAGTCCTCGAGGGCCGCGAAGGCTTTCCTCGCCTTCTTCGCAGGGCGCGAGCCGCCATACTCCAACCTATAAATAGTGGCCGATCAATTCATTTCAACTCGTTCAAATTCTAAATCGCTCTCAATATTTTGTAGGCAATTATAATACCTGGGCATAATACCCACTATAAAGCGAAGCTCTGCCTCGTTGTACGTAGTATAACCCTACTATTACCCTACACGATCGATTTTGGATTCCGTACCGCATGTCGACTCTGCCCGACTCAGTCGTTGGAATTCTGTCTCGTGTTACACCCGATTGATCTAGGGCTCCGTAATGCATGTCAAGGCTCTGCCTGACTCAGTCATTGGAGTTCTGTCTCGAGTTATACGGTTAATGTGATTTGGGTTATTTTACTAACACGTGTGCATTGTTTAGTATTGATAGATAATAACCAGGAAGTTCCCAGGAAGCTTTAGTTTTACCTAAGTCAACAATGTGAGTCATTCTCTTTTTCTACCAAACTGTTTTACAAAACCTCAAATGTTTTAAATATAATTAACAGTGATTGAGTCTATGTATTTTTCAATTACTGACGGTATATTGGGGTTTTGTATACAAAATGTGAAAGACGTTACCATTAGACAAAGAGTTAGCCAATGAGTAATATGACCCGCCAGTCAGGATTGACAGTACTGAATGAGTAATTGTGTAGATATAAACATTGTAATCGCTCTCAATACTGTGAAATTATAAAAGCTGTTTTGATTAAACTGGGATGCACTCGCCAGTATTTCCTGCTGATAAAATGTTTTTAAACTCGTTTCAGGTAACAAAATGTGAAAGCCAATAGAAGCCAGCAGGAGAGCACTAGGGGCTTGAAAAAGTGGCTATAAAAGTTACCTAAATAAAAATAAGTTTTTGTTTTCAATAGGGTTTATCCCTACAATTGTATTGTCAAATGAAATTGGGTTTTATCCCAATGATTTATTATTATAAAAAGTTTGGTGTTTTACTCTGATAAAAGTATTTCCTAACTACGGTCCTGATGTATTCCGCTGCTAAATTAATAAACACCGATACCACCCATCTGGAAGCTTGCGGCGCCCACTCTCGGGGCAGGGGCCGGGGGCTGCGACATATAGTCTCCTTATTGTTTGGAATAATGGAATTTAATAATCCCAACTATTGCCTGCTGGCCGGTAACGATCCCAACTTTAAAAATTCCTACTGACGGTCCCATCTTTTCACATACTGGCCTTTAATAGACTCTGACTAACAGAACCCTAACGCCGTTAGTCTCCGGTCGCCAGAAAAAACATTTTTGGTCGGAAAAAGATTCCTAAAGGTCCGATATATGGTTACAAACAGGTTTGGGATGAAAACTTCGAGTTTTCCGGCTAAAAAGTTGACTTTTCCGACCAAATAGAAGTTTCCGGTGAAAAAAGAGTTTTTCCTGTGACCTTAATAATTGTGTCTTTTTACTAAAAAGGGTTCCTAAAGGTGCATAATAAGTTTACAAAGAGGTTTGAGGTGAAAAAAGAGTTTTTAGGAACCTTTGAGGTGAAAAAAGAGTTTTTAGAAACCTTTTTCCGACCAAAAATGTTTTTTTTCCGGCGACCGGAGACTAACGGCGTTAGGGTTCTGTTAGTCAGGGTCCATTGAAGGCCAATATGTGAAAAGATGAGACCACCAATAGGAATTTTTGAAGTTGGGACCGTTCTCGGCCAACAGACAATAGCTGGAATTATTAAAATCCATTATTCCTTATTGTTTTAACCATTACTTCTGGTATGGTTTTTCTAATATAAACTAACAGTAGAGGAACTAGAAATTTTAACCCGTGAGGTCCTAGTAGAATGTTTTTACAATCAACTTCTTCTCAACTTCTTTTATTATTTTCGTTAGTATTTGACCGGTTTGACGAAGTCTCCATACTTGGTTTTGGTATTTTACCAACGTATTTTGTCACGCATGCGTTTCTACATATTCAGTTCAATGATTAAAAAATATGATATAATTAACAATAAATCCTAATCCTATGTTAAATAATAAAGGCAAATTGGATTTAAATAATCTCAACTTTCTCAACTTGGCCGATAATAATCCTAACTTTCTCAATTTGACCGATAATAATCTCAACTCAGTTATTTGCCGGTAATAATCCAAACTGATCCACTTTGGCCGATAATAGTCCGCCGTTAAAAATATCTTAACGAAGTTAAGTTTTTTTCCGAATTACAAACCAATATTTTAGGGATTTTGATTAGAATACAAATACGAATTGATTTATGTAAAACTTACCTCGAAACAGGGATTGCGAGTGGAAGAGAGAGAAAAGAAAAAAAATTACTGTTTATCAGTAAATTTGGATGAGATACTGTTCATCTCTATAGTTTTTTAAATATTTTTTTAAAAGTGGTTGTGAGTAGAGAAGAGACAAAATAGTTACAAAAATATTATTTAATTGAAAATTAAAAAAAATGTAATTTTTTTAATGTAATTATAGAGATGGAGTTTAAGATTTATCATGAATTGTCTAAAAAAATTTAGAAAAATAATCAAATAATATAAAAAATCTAATAAAACACGTGACAATATAATAAAACAATTGTTTTAAAATTTTGATGAATCTTGATGATAGCGAGGTGACCCATCGACGTCACACCTTTCGTCTAGACTGTTGGTAATTTTAATGATTATCAACATTTGTAGTGGTATTGGATTAACTCGTTGAATCGGCGTTCTCGTTATATATTAATCGAGTTTGGTGATGCAGGAATGGCGGGCTTGATTGTTATAACGAGTTAGTGTATTTAATCGGATTTGGGCCAAATACATTTACTAATTATTGGGCTTAGGCTAATTAACTTATTATTGTTTTGGGCCTAACTAAATAATTAGTAAATCTATACTATATAATAAAAGAAAACATTTTTGGGACACTTGTCATCATATTAGGCCATGTCTTATAGATAATTATTATTTTAGTTTAATCTCTTCTAATTAATTATAGACAATCCTCATACTAAATATTATTTAGTTTAATTATTACTTTTATATTTATCTATTTATTTCAAATTAAAACTTAGTTATCTAATTTGATATTAGAGTAAATTACGATTTTGGCCCCTGTGGTTATATCACTTTTACCCTTTTAGCCTATAAAGGATTTTTTTTAACATCTGGGCCTCAACGTCTTTTTTTCTAACCATTTTGGACCCCAACGCCATTTTTTCTAACCCTTTTGGCCCCTAAAAGTAAATGGATGAGGTTAGTGTTTGGGGCCAAAAGGATTAGAAAAAAAGACATTGGAGGCTTAGATTTTAAAAGATTCATTTTTTGGCTAAAATGGTAAAAGTGATATAACCACAGAGGCCAAAATCGTAATTTACTCTTGATATTAACTATATATTTGAACGTTTTGTTTAGTTTGGTAGCAATTAGATTTTACGAAACTTAAAATAAAATTAACTAATATTATTTATCATTTCTACATTTACAAGTTTTAAATAAATGGTTAAATTTATTGAGACTTCGTTACATTTACAAGTTTTAAATAAAGGGTTAAATTTATTAAGACTTCGTTAACAAATTTTACTACAATATAATAATGGGGTATTGGATTTTAATAATCCCAAGTTTCACTGATTGGCCGGTAATAATCCCAACTTCAAAAATTGCCTACAACAGTCCCAACTTGTAAGATTTTGGCCACCAATGATCCTTGTCTAACTGGGTTATAACCCAGTTAGTTTTTTGAAGTTTTGAGCGGCGGAGAAGGTCACTAGAGGTTGGAGATGACAAGTGGTGGTCTCCTTTGGTGGTTTCAGGGGTAAAGAAGTTCGTCGGAATAAGTTGCAGGTCACCGGAGTTGCGTAGATGGTGGAAATTTTAAACTTTTGAGAAGCGGAGAAGATTACAGGAGGTCGGAGATGATTGGTGGTGGTCTCGTTTGGTGGTTTCAGGGGTAAAACGGGTCGCCGGAATAAGTTGCAGGTCACCAGCCCAATAAGGCTATAACCCAGTTAGACAAGGATCATTGGTGGCCAAAATCTTACAAGTTGGGACTGTTGTAGACAATTTTTGAAGTTGGGATTATTACCGGCCAATTAGTGAAACTTGGGATTATTAAAATCCAATACCCCTATAATAATCTATTTATATCAATCTAAATATATATATATATATATATATACTATATAATAAAACATTAATGTGTGACACCTATCATTCATTTTAAGCATTTATTTTATGATTTTCTCGGTTCACTTCCAAACTTATCTTATATTAATTAAATAAATAAATAATGAATAAATATTAAATTTCATCCTACTTTAAATTTTGAATACCATTCTTCTATTTTTCTAATAAAATATTATTCTAAAATTTAAATTATTAATTTAAGATATTTTTAAATAAAACAAATTATTTATCACGAAAACCGAATTTTGTATTAATATATGAAATATTTTTATTTTCGTTACAAAAAAAAATTATTATATCAATTTTATTACATAATTTATAAATCAATTTGTCGGAATTGGTACCAACATTTTATCACTCAAATAGATGTTGATTTGTTTCTTGAATAACATATCTTCTTTTCAAGAACCATTTCACAATCACCATATCCATCGTGTATCAAGTATTATCCATTAGTATATTGAAAGATATGAGTTTTTTATTACTGGTATATAAAATTAGATTTATTAAACCCGTGTAATACACGTAGTTTTTTAAAGATATACCTTTTTTATTATTTACTATACAAAATTAAATTTATTCGACCCATGTAATACATGAGGTTTTTTAAGATATAACTTTTTATTATTTGATATATAAAATTAGATTTATTCAATTCGTACAATACACGGGGTTTTTTAAGGATATATATTTTTTATTATTTAGTATAGAAAATTACATTTATTCAACCCGTGTAATACACATATTTTTAAAGATGTAACTTTTTTTATTATTTGGTATATAAAATTACATTTATTCAACCCGTGTAATAAATAAGGTTTTTTTAAGGCCCATTCTATACACACCCCCCCTCCTTCCTGATTACACCCCCTTGTGAGAGGAAAACTGTCGGTCCCACGCAGGCCCCACCTGTAAGTATGTGAGAGGAGGAGGGTGAAAAAAGTAAATAGGGGGGGGTGTAGAAAGTAGCACCCTTTTTTAAAGATGTATTATTTTATTATTTGGTAAACAATATTACATTTATTCAATCCGTGTAATACACATGTTTTTAAAGATATAATTTTTTATTTGGTATATAAAATTATATTTATTCAACTCGTATAATATGGTTCTTGTATATATAAGTTTTTATTATTTAATATATAAATTATATTTATTCAACCCCTGCAATAAAGGAGGTTTAAAGATATATTGTTTTATTATTTAGTATATAAAATTCATTTATTCGACCCATGTAATACACGGGGTTATAACCTAGTTAATTATTATAAAGTGGCCGACAATTCACATGGATGAATTTTTGGAAAATGAATTCATTTTGTTTTGAGATAAAGGTAGTTATTTGAAAACATAACTGGTCCGATTTTTTGGGAAGGGATTGAAATTCTCAAAACGGTAATACACAGAGGGAAAGAGCCTTTTTTCATAGAGACGGTATTAAAACCTATAAATCAGTAACAACTTTGAGTTTGGGTTGATTGTACCCTTAGCTTTGGGTGTTTTTAAAAAAAATGGAATATGTGGTTGTGTTTTATTAAATATTAAATTAAACAAAAAGGTCAAAATATTATTAAATATTAAACTAAAAAAAATAGTGTAACTAAATTTGCATAACGTTTAATCATACCAAAATGTCGTCATAAGATATATTTTTTAGTAAATGCTATATTTATATTTATATATTATTAATTTGTAACACACTTAGACATCATGTTTTTGTACATTGTGTTTAAAAGATGTTCTATTTTAAAGTATGTTGTACACTTATGGGCTGTTTGACAACATCTGAATGGTTAAGTGTTGAACCAGTAAGAGGTCTGAACTATTAAGTGCTGAACCAGTAAGAGGTCTGAACCATTAAGAGGCAGTATAATACTTAACCCTTCAAAGGCAAATGTCTGACCAATTCAGATTAGAGGTCCTAACCATTCAGACACTGTATAATAATACTTAACCATTCAGAAGCAAATGTCCGAACCATTCAGACATCTACTCACGAAACAAACATTCTGAACCATTAAGTGCTGAACCAGTAAGAGGTCTGAACCATTAAGAGCCTCATTAAGAGGTAAACAAACAGCCCCTTAGTTTAGATTCTTCTAAATAATAGATAATAGGATATTAATTTGTAACATACTTAGGCATCACTTTCTTGTACATTGTGTTTAGAATGTGTTCTATGTTAAAGTATATTGTACACTTAGGGGCTGTTTTGCAACATCTGAATTGTTAAGTACTGAACCAGTAAGAGGTCTGAACCACTAAGTGTTGAATCAGTAAGAGGTCTGAACCATTAAGAGCCTGTATAATGCTTAACCGTTCAGAGGCAAATATCTGACCAATTCAGATTAGAGGTCTTAACCATTCAGACTTTATATAATGCTTAACCATTCAGAGGCAAATGTCTGAACCATTCAGACATCTGCTCGTGAAACAAACAGTCTGAACCATTAAGTGCTGAACCAGTAAGAGGTAAACAAACAGCCCCTTAGTTTAGGTTATTGTAAATAATAGATAATAGGATATATGTAATATGAAATGTATAACATTTTCAGGCTATAGAGGTTGTACATTGTGCATTGTATCTTATTTACCATCTATGTAGGTTTTATGCTTTTTATTAGATGATTTAGGCGGTGGATGATAACACATGATAAAACAAGGTTTACAAGCACTAAACGGTTTTATGGTGTTCCGATGGTAGTGCTAAAAAGCTAAATGGCCTCTGGTAGCGGATTGGATTGCATGTGACCGACCAAATCACTAGATAATGCTGAATGTTGTGCGTCTGTGTAAGCTACATCGCCAGCGAATATCATCAGTAATTGATTGTTGTATAATGTATAATTGAGTTTACATAAAAGTTTTACTTCTTTTGTGTTTCCCTGAGCTGATAACGATCGAATCTTGTCCTGCGGGGTAAACCGTAAAATACTAGCTGATAACGATAGAATCCTAACGTTTGAGGTAAATACGAGCCCATAAAAATCGAATCCCGCGCCGCAGCGTATGAGGTAAAATATAAGTCCATAACGATCAAATCCCGGATCACATAACAATTGAATCTCGCGCCGCAACGCGTGAGGTAAAATACAAGCCCATAACGATTCGATCCCATTAAGATTGAATCCCATGCTACAACGTGTGAGGTAAAATACAAACCCATAGGGATTGAATCCCGTGCCGCAACCCATAAGGTAAAATAAAAACCCATAACATTAACGATATAATGGTTGAATCACGTGCTGCAACATATGAGGTAAAATACACGCCTAAAAGGATTGAATCCCGGCCACAACGCGTGAGGTGTAGAATACAAGCCCATAACAATCGAATCCCGCGCCGCAACGCGCGCGGTGTCAAATACTAGTTTTCATTATTTTCAAAATGACAATCCTGTTCTTGTTACGAATTGAGTTTAATCCGTTCGAACTTTTGAGTATACCAGTCAAATAGTTCGTTCTGATAGTTTTCATACGACTCTCAATTCAATCCAAGCAATTTTATTTGATTCACTGTGGTCTCATTCAATTTCAACCAACAAAGAACGAACTATTTCAACATGACTGGTAAATCTGCAAGCAACATGACAAGCAAATTCGCAAAGTTGGAGAAATTTGAAGGGCAAGATTTTAGGCGCTGGAGGAAGAAGATGCATTTCTTGTTAACCACACTAAAAGTTGTGTACGTTCTGAGTACACTGATGCCTGAAGAAGGGGGGGAAACGAACCCCTTGATCAACAGAGGAAAAGATCGAAGTGGGAAAATGATGATTATATATGCAAAGGGCATATATTGAATGGAATGTGTGATGGGTTATTTGATTTGTACTAGAATGCAGTGTCTGCCAAAATCTTTGGGATTCTCTTGAATCCAAGTATATGGCAGAGGATGCATCTAGCAAAAAATTTCTGGTAAGTAATTTTAATTCCTACAAAATGGTTGATGATAGACCGGTTATGGAGCAATATAATGAATTATTGCACATATTGGGTCAATATACTCAACACAATTTGTATATGGATGAGTCAATTTCCGTTTCAAGTATCATTGATAAACTCCCCCCATCATGGAAAGATTTTAAACACATCCTTAAATATCAAAAGGAAGAATTGACTTTGGTTCAATTGGGAAGTCACATTCGAATCGAAGAATCTCTTCGGGTTCAAGAAGTTGGTAAAAATAAGGGCAAAAGTGTGGTTGGTCAATCTTCAATTAATATGGTGGAGCATGATGGGAAATCGGGTAATTATAACAAGTTTAAAGGCAAAAAACGCAAGTTTGATCATGGTGATAAAAATTCAAACAAGAAAGCCAAAAAGACATGTTGGAGGTGTCACAAAGTGGGACACTTCAAAAAGGATTGTCGGGTGAAGCTTACGGGAAACAACAAAGGCTCGAGTGGAGCAGGTCCAAGTGGGTCCAAGGATCCACCAACTCAAACGGGTACGTGTTCTAAATTTTATTTGAATGAAAATAAGTTTAGTGATAGTTTTGTGAAAACAAAGGTTCCATTTATACAAAATAAAAACCCAAATTTATATGGTACTGTTTGTCTCGATAATGTTGGAAGAAATGACTTTTCTACACCAAAATTTTCATGTGATTATAAAAATTATTTGCAATGTTGTAATATTATTTCACAAACTGATTTTGAAAAACTTTCGATAATTAGTGAAAGTGGCTCATCTTTGGGCCCAAGTCAAAATACAACATATGATGGGTGTTGGAATAAATCAAAAGGAATATCGTCCTGTGATGAATTAAACGAAAATTATAAGGACAATATATTGAATTTTGATGATAACACCCAAATGGTGAAAGTAATGCACTTAATGATGAGTTCATTAAATCCACTAATCAAAATGGACTTAACAACCCATTAAATAATCCAAATTTGGATTTGAGTGGAAAGTGGCCTTTGGGCTGTAATTCGGTTGCAACTGAAAATCGTTCAGTGGGCTTGAATTTAAATGCAACATGTGATAATGATTGTGGCCAAGCTCACACTAGTTCACAGTTGGCGGAAAACATTATTAATTCGAATTCAAATAAGAATTTTAATGTTAAAGTGTTCCGACTGTGAATTACATTTCCTTTATCACTGAATCATTTTGTATTCAGGATGATGAATTTACATGGTGGGTAGACTCAGGAGCTACGGTGAATGTATGCAAAGATCTAAGGTGGTTTGAAGAATGCAAACCTATTGATGATGGATCCGAGTTACGAATGGGAAATGTAGCAACCGAGCCTACCAAAGGTGTCGGGAAAGTCAAGCTTGTATTTACTTCTGGCAAACACTTATTACTAGATTATGTGTTGTATGTTCCGGGTATACGGAAGAACTTATTGTCGGGTATTGTATTAAATAATTATGGGTTCAAACAAGTCATTGAGTCGGACAAGTTTATCTTGTCTAGACATGGAACCTTTGTAGGATTTGGATATTTATCTAATGGTATGTTTAAGTTAAATGTTCATGTTCCTTTTGCTAAAGAATCCGTACGTATTGCTTCTTCTAGTAATAAAGTCGATAATGAATCAAAATTATGGCATGCTAGGTTAGGACATGTTAATTATTTTAGAATGAAAGACATTGTGACACCCCAGGGAAATCAGGAAAACAACGCAACTTAACTAGCTTCCTCAGTAACCACGTGCTAAATTTTGGGACGAAATTTTCTTAACAGAGGGAGAATGTGACAATCCTCAAATTTACATGTAACCGTACAATTCATTAATGTTAATTAAAGTACTTGACGACTGTGTGGAATTACTTAACTGCTCTCTGATTACTGTGTTATACTTACATGTACTTGTTAACATACTAGTAGTATACAGAAAAGTTACTAAATAGTCCGGTATGCCTTCCTGAGAGTGAAAAATTAAAAACGTTACAAAAATATATATGTATGACACCTTACGGATTAATTAAGCACTTTAACGGAACAACACTGTACCGAACAATCGGACTTTACCCGGAACACTAAAATAATGCTAGAAGCATTGTTCCTATTTTTCTGAGCTAGTTAGGGCCCCCGAACACCCTAACACACTATATATTATATAACCCACCATAACACACTAGCTATACCATTTGAAATGTAACTAAACTAGTAACCACCCATTGAACCCCAACCCTATACCCCCCCCCCATAACCGGTTGGAACTAGAGGGGACATCCCCACAATACTTTGATTTTTCTAATGGTACAACGTTGGAACAATTGGGACATATTACATGGAGGTTCTTAGTGAAACTTGGTTTATAAATATACCTCCAACTTTAGGCCTGTAAACGAACCGAACGTTCATGAACTGTCCATGAACTTGTTCGGCGGGAAGTTCGTTTATGTTCGTTTATTTAATAAACGAACAAACACGAACAAAAAAATTTGTTCGTTTAACTAAATGAACGAACATGAACACACCTTATGTTCGTTCATTTATGTTCATGAACGTTCGTTTATGTTCGTTCATTTATGTTCATGAACGTTCGTTTAAATTTTAGTAAATACATAAATAGTTAGATTTATATAAATATTAGGTTTTCAAACTACTTATATTAATATGACTAATTAGTATATTTATGAACTCTAATTTAGATGTGTTTTCGGATGAATTGTAATATATTAGACTTGTTTGTTCAATCATGTTAATTTATGTTTTTTTATATTTATTCAAATATGTTCAATTTTTTTGTTTATGTTCATTTGTGTTCATTAATGTTCGTGAACTGTTCGTTTAGGCTTTAAATGAACGAACATGAACGAACACGAACATGCCCGATTTCTTAATGAACGAACAAGAACAAAAAAAATGCGTTCGATTATATGTTCGTGTTCGTGTTCGGTTAAAGTTAAATGAACGAACACGAACATGCCTATGTTCGTGTTCGTTCGGTTCGTTTACAGGCCTATCCAAGTTAATCAATCTCTTTCATCAAACCCATTCAACAAACAAGCTTCTCTTCTCTCTTCTACCCCCATCTCGGCCGCCCCCTTCTACCACACCACCACCACCTTCAAGTTTGGTTCTAGCTATTTTGCATACATACGAAGGTGTAAGGAGTCATACAACTAAGCTCGGTGCTTTCGGAAGTTCAAGAACCGCTCTAGAATCCTTTTATCCACCACATTTATACCTTGTTTCTTCCCTAGCCTTGAGCTAGTAGTAAGTGCCTCTAAACATCATCTTGATCTTGTTTATGGTGGTTAATAAGTGATTTAATGGCTGAAAATTTGAAACACTAAAGAACATAACATAAAGTCTTGGACAAAAGATGAATAAGTTGGATAAAGAGAAGTTATGTGTGTAAATCATGTAGATCTTGTGTTGTTATGATTCTTGGTTGATTATCTGATGTTTTGCTGGTTAATATTGATGTTTGATGTTGTTATAATCACTAAAACATGCTAACGGAATCAATCGAACACGAACTAGGAAGTTAAAGACTGAAAACAGAATCTGTCCAAGTTTTACAGCCAACTTCAGTTGGCTGTAAACAGGTCATAAACTCAACGAAAACTCAACGAAAAACTGATATTTTGTGTCTAATACGTGTTGTTATGAAATACGGTTCTAATGGCACCGGAATCATAATTTTTGGACTCCGTTTACTATTTTTAAAGTGTCATTTCGTAACAGCAGCTAGAGCTGCATTTTTCGGCTGAAAATATGCGTTTTGTTTTCTGTCATAACGTGAGTTCTGTGTAGAGTTAGATTATGAAAATTGTACTGTAGATGACAACTGAAGTATTTGTAATTACCCCACTGGAATTTCGTAAATCGGACTTACAATGAATTTTTAGTAAATTATTCCGTGGACTGCAGTCAGTAAATAATAAATCTGATTGCAGTCCAGAAAATGAATTTTTACATGATATTGGTGATGAATTGGATCCCGAGATTTTTACACAATAATATTTGGATCGTTTAAGGCTTTCTGTAAAAATTTGGGAATTTTTGGAACAAGTTAACTATTTTATTAAAATCCCCGAAAACAGCCCGCTTTTGAATATTTAAGCTGAAACTACATAAGTTGTAATTTGCGCGTCTAAATGTCGAGTATGCTATCTGTGAATGATCTAACATGTTATGTGTTAATAAGAGTGTTACGTGCAATGTCGTAAGTTTTTTTATGAGTGGGGAATAGATGGGAGGCTTATATGGGCATAAACCGTTAAAGTGATGCATGTTATGTGTTAGATGCGTGTAGGAATTTTGTGCTTATCTGAAGTCGCTAATAAACTAAGTGGTAATCCTACTAGGACGTGATTGACCGATTTTGACTGTTAGCTGTATTTGAGAATCTAACCGAGCAAACCGAGGTGAGTTCACACCCTTTCTAAGGCATGGGATTCCCGGTGGTTTGGGAATGGGTTAAAGAATTAAAACGGAATCTACATATCTTACATAAGTAGGATATGTACGGCCATCCTCCTTGGGTAGGATGCCAGTATTAATCCTGCGTATTCTCTTTGGGAGAACTACGTACGTTCGTCCTCCTTGGGTAGGACAACAACCTTAAAACTTACTAGACAAAACTCTATCATAAGTCCCTCATTTTATATCGACTTAATCGCCGAGGCCAATGGCGAGCGGGTCATTAGTTAATAGCGCTATTAGGTTTAACAAACCTCACACCGTGCCAGTCAGACGGGCGTGTTCTAATGGACTATGGCAAACCATCAGTGATGATAGACACTGATGTAGGGCACAACTTACTTGCGTAGTAGTCGATATCATACGGTCTAGTAGTTCACATGGGGAAGCCCCCACTAATCATGAACAGGGTATGTGTAATAAGGAATGAACTGGTTAAAACTTTCTTTCAACTAAGGGGTAACCCCCACGGCAATTACGCCAACGAAAGACAAACCACGTTTTCGGAAAACAACTTAAAAACTAAACAACCAAACGTGAACTCACTCAACTTTGTTGTTGACTCGTTGTTACATGCCTTACAGGTCGCTAACTGCTTGGAGCTTGCACGAGGATGGAGTCGTTGTGGTGTACGGACAGTTATATCCAGTGTTTAATATTTAAATCATTATGAACTTATTAAACCTATGTGTCGGACTTTAAACTTATGAACTATGGACTTAGGTTTTGGGTTTTACTTTTAAATGCTTCCGCTGTTTAATTCGAACTTAGTTAACTAGCTTTGGTCACCAATTGTATTGTGGTTGATTTTATTTACTTATTACGTTGTTCAATATGATTGGTGGCTCGATCCTGGTCATGTGATGCCTCCAAGCGGTGGTACTCCGCATGGTGGATTTTGGGGGTGTGACAGATTGGTATCAGAGCCATTGGTTATAGTGAACTTGGTTTTAAAAAGGGAAATGTTTTTGATAAAACCAGACTATAACCTGTACAGTGCTCAACGATCCACAACGACGCTTCGCTCCTCGTGCAAGACTCGACACAATAGGTAGTATGATCTATGTTATATTGTCGGTTAGATAGTTTACACTGTGCATTAGATAATGTGATAATTGCTATTTGAACCTTGTGTGCTTACTCTCTACTGTCGTCCCACACTTACGCACTTTCGCGACACTTTCCTCACTTACGTTGCTTCGTGATGAAGATCATGAGCGGACGCGGAGGACGTATCAACCTAACTCAAGCCCAGCTGACGGCTTTGATCAACGAACGAGTTGCTGAGGCACTCGCAGCTGTTCCTGCCGGAGGTCAACCTGCACAGCCTCCTGTGTGCACATTCAAAACTTTCATGGATTGCCGACCAAGCACTTTCAGCGGCACAGAAGGTGCTGTAGGCCTTCTTCACTGGTTTGAGAAGCTCGAGTCTGTTTTCGAGATGTGTGAATGCCCTGAAGATCGCAGGGTGAAGTATGCTACTGGAACACTCGAAGGAGCTGCGTTAACCTGGTGGAAAGCACAGGTTCAATTGCTTGGGTTGGCGGTTGCTAATGCCACCCCATGGAACGGTTTCAAAGAACTGATTAGAGAAGAGTACTGCAGTCGTGACGACATCCACAAGCTGGAGGTAGAATTTTTCAATCTGAAGATGACGGGGTCTGAAATCGAGGCATACACGAAGAGATCAAACGAGCTGGCCATCCTGTGCCCCACTATGGTGGACCCTCCCTACAAACGCATTGAGCTGTACCTTAAGGGCTTGGTGCCAGAAATTCAAAGCCATGTAACCTCAGCTAACCTTGGCACCATACAGCAAATCGTCAAGTTGGCTCATCGTCTCACTGATCAGGCAGTTGAGCAGAACAAACTGCCCAAACGTATTAGCGCCACTACTTCCGATGCTCCCAACGACAATAAGCGCAAGTGGGATGGAAATCTGGGCAAGGGTTCTGCCTCAGCTCAATCTCAGCAGCGAAAGACAAACGAGTATAGGAGCCCCGGTCAGTAGCCTTCTGGGAATCAAGGTCAGGGTGGGTACAAGGGAAATCACCCTAAGTGCAATCGATGTAATCTGCACCACAGCGGCCAGTGCAACAAGGGTCGTTGTCAGAGATGTCACAAGCTGGGTCACGAAGCCAAAGATTGCAGGAGCCCACGTCCTGTGAATCAGAATCGCCGACAACAACAACAAGCTCCACATAACCACCAGCAGCAGCATCAGCATGGAAATAAAGGATGCTTTCAGTGTGGCGCTGAAAGCCACTTTAAGAGGAACTGCCCCCAGCTGAACCAAAACCAGAATCAGAACAACCCAAGAAACGGGAACCACAATGGAAACAACAATGGAGGCAACAATGGAGGTAACAATAATGGCAATGGCGCCCAAGGTCGTGTGTTCGTGATTGGTCAGGGAGAAGCAAGGAACGATCCCAACGTTGTAATGGGTAAGTTTCTTCTGGACGACTTCTTTGTTACTGTGTTATTTGATTCGGGTGCCGATACTAGTTATGTGTCCTTAAAAGTTAGCCAAATGAATAAGCGCACTCCAACACTTTTGAACACCAAACACACGGTAGAAATAGCAAACGGTAAAAGTCTTGAAGCCACACACATAGTTAAGGGCTGTAACCTCGTCCTAGCTGGTCAGACCTTCTCCATCGATCTTATTCCTATCGTTCTGGGTAGTTTCGACGTTGTCATTGGAATGGATTGGTTATCTCGACACCAAGCGGAGATTATTTGCAAGAAGAAAGTCGTCCGTATCCCTCGTTCTGGTAAAGAACCCCTCGTGATTCGTGGCGACAAGAGTGGTGCTGTTGTAGGCATCACTCTTTCCTTAAAGCCCAGAAGTGTTTACGAAAGGGCCACACCGCTATCCTAGCCCTCGTTACCGATGCATCCGCGGAAGAAAGGAAGATAGAAGACATTCCTATTGTACGCGACTTTCCCGAGGTATTTCCTGAGGAATTACCTGGCCTTCCGCCTCATCGACAAGTCGAGTTTCAAATCGAGCTAGCTCCTGGAGCAGCACCAATAGCTCGTGCGCCTTATCGACTTGCTCCATCAGAACTCGAAGAACTGTCTACGCAACTACAAGAACTTCTGGAAAAGGGTTTTATACGTCCTAGCTCTTCGCCATGGGGAGCTCCAGTGTTATTCGTGAAGAAGAAAGACGGTACCTTCAGGATGTGTATTGACTACCGCGAACTCAACAAGGTGACCGTGAAGAATCGGTATCCTCTTCCACGCATTGATGACTTGTTCGACCAGTTGCAAGGGTCGAGCTATTACTCTAAAATTGATTTGAGATCGGGATACCATCAGTTGAGAGTCCGAGAGGAGGACGTCTCCAAACCAGCATTCAGAACTCGTTTGTCACACCCCGATTTCCACGTGTCTCACCGGTGGGCCCGGTGGGGGATTACCGTGACGTAGTTGGCAACAATATAGTCAACCACACAATTATATGAATGCACAGCGGAAGCATAAAGATAAATATATTTCAACGTTAAGTGTAATATCAAAGTATCACCATTGTTGAAAATAAAATCCACAGGGGATCAATAATAATAACAAAAGTATTGTTCAACAGACTTCAGGCAACTTAAGCTTGCGAGACTTCTAATGATGCTAAGGAGAAATCCCAGCCAATTACGCATAGTACCTGCATTTAGTCTTTTTGGGAAAATACGTCAGTTTACACTGGTAAATACATTCAACTGACACTTTTGTAAAATGTTTAATAAAATTGGTTTAAATGCACAAGGCACAAACTCTTTATAACTTGGGATAATTTATAATTAAATCTTGTAAAGAATTACATGTTTACTATGCGTTCGGTCGCCCGGGTCGTGCCGGGTTAAAGTTTAATAGACACGCCACATAGCATAAAACCGTGGCGGGTAAACCAACGGTTATACCTTTATAGTCATGGACATAATGCCGAGTGTACGCCTACACTCGGATGTCAGGGTCGTGGCCATTTCGTAAAATGCTGCCGAGGATATCCGGGACATGGTCATTAAGCCCCCAAAGGCGTAAAGCCAAACAAAACAAATTTTTAAACGGGTCACATTGATAATACCCAACTACTAATGAGTTGGGGTCAATTGCCCGACCAAGCGGTATTTTAAATACCGTAACCCAAGCCCCTATAACGGAAAATAAGTTAAAAGTATTTACCTTTGCAAGTATAATTCCTTAATTGAAATAAATTGCAGATAGCTTTTACTGGTCTCCTATTCTAGAACGAAGGTTTAAATTAACCTATTAGAATCCTAACGGGTCTTTAATCTAGCCGTAGCTTAGACCGGTCAGTTTCAAAGGGTAGATACGGTTTAATCGCGTGAAAGGCGAAAACCGGGAATGGAATGTGATTTTGACCCAACAAGTTTGAAGACTTGTTTTATAGGGGTATAATAATCACACTCTGTATTTTGGGGTCAAAACAATATGGTTTGACCCGTTTCGGCTAGTTTATGTAAACTAGTTAAAAGCCGAACTGTGCGCGCATAAGACGCAACGGGTAACCGTAAGAGTCCTACACTTATTTTCCTAAGTCAATATGCCTTAAAGAGGTTGTGGTATCAGTAGGATACCTTCCGTAATGCCTGTAACGAGTTTAAGTTCATATTATGCCCCGTAGGGTATTTCGGTCTTTTTAAAGATTATAAAAGAGGTTTCTGAGTTCTACAGGAAATCTGAGCTTCCCGAACAGTTTATTAAGTCTAAAATACTTTATTTATTATTTAAAATCAGTAGCAACTGGAATCGGGTCACAAGACCTTGTAGAACTCAAGTTATGGCCGAAAAGGGTATATTCGGTATTTACCGAACCGTTGCCATAACCGCAGGTTATGAGCAGGTTAAAAATAATTAAAAATCTTTAAAAATCCCAAAATATTATTTTACATCAGTGTGTAAAAGGTTTGGTGTCGAAATCCGGGTTTAGATAGGCGTTATGCTAATTGCGCTACTAAATTACTAAAGTTTCCGTAATTTGCGCTATTTAGCATAACTCCCATTCTGGACCTCGGATTGACGTGAAATTTTTTTGGGACATGCTTAGAAATCAGTAACCAAGGTTATGATCCGTTCACGTGTCCGAAATTCTCGTTTTAAAATAAAAAGGGCGTTACGGTCAACTTTTAAGCATTTAACGGAAATGTGTAAAAGACTCGGACAACCAACGAACCGGTCACAGAGGGTTATACCATCATGTAACCTGGTCCTAAGAGAGTCCTAAGGCATATATATATCAAACTTTAACGGTTCAGAACTGAAGTCAAAGCAAAAGTAAAACTTTTGCGACATCCGGCTCCGAACCGGGTCAAAACAATAAATGGTCGGATCAAACAAGCTTAGACTAGTTAATATACTTATTATCATGTTTTATGAGTGTTTAAACAGGTTACATATCGTCTACATTACAGATTATGCATGAAATCGCAAAATGGCATTTCTGTTGACTTTTTCTAAGCACGTTTGACTCGACATTCGGACTAGTTAGAGTGGGAATCAGAGGGTGCCCTTTTAGGGGTTTAATGCCCACATGATTACCATCATATAACTATCTTTGATTCGACAAATCACTGGACCATTCGTGATTTATCGCAAAGTCAATCGTTAATTACGACGGATTGACTTTTAAGCTAAACTAAGCAAAAACAAAGCCACAAAAGGGTAGACACACTTACAGAAGCTTGGTGCACGACTTAGGATGTTAGAAGAGTGCTTGAGAGCTCCAGAGATGACCAAGAGAGCAGGTTTTGAGGTGTGTTTCACTTATGCACAATGTATGTCCTTTTATAGTGAAAAACTTGGCATAGGATCATTACAACTCAACCTACAAGGCATCATGGATGTTCAGCAGGTGGCCCTGGGTGCTAGGGGTCATGTAGAGGGCGCCCATGCTTCATTAATTGCTCAAATGATCGTTCACAAGCTCAAACAACAAGTTTGTCCAAAGTTTCTGCATCTGGGACTCGTACGCGGCCCGCATTAGATTCAGGCTACATGCACGCGGGCCGCCTGAATCTTCATGTCAGGAAACGTATCCACAGGTGGCTCGCGGCCCGCATTGACTTGCTTGTTACACCCAAGCGGGCCGCCTGAGGCCTGAATTTCAAGATTTTCAAATCTTTTGTCATGATTAACCTGACCTTTCGGTTCCGAAGGGGTAACTTTGCGATTTGGCCCTCGATTATTTACGATTAAGGGCCTCGTGACTTTTACCCACATTGTTAAGTCCCCGGTTAGTTTAATTACTATCCGAAAAGCCTTAACTTTCATTGTTGACGCTTTTAACCCCTCGCATACGAATTTGATCATAACTTTCTCGTTTTAAAACGGAACTTCGCGAAATTTATATCGTATATTCTAGTGAGCGTATTTTACTGTTACAAAGCCTTGGGTTCGTCAAAGGGTCACTCAGAGGTATAAATTAAACATGTTGACACAATTAACCCCTGCAGCTTGTAATCTCTCACTTTCTTCCGCGTTTCGCTCCGTACGATCCATGATTTATTCGTTTGAAGGTACGAGCATCATTTAGGGTTACTATACAGTATATTTACCCTTCGTTGATATTTATAACCCTCGAATTTACATACTTTCAAGGTTTGTCAACTTTAGTCCTTTATTAAATATTTAATAACACGTGTAAACTCATGACACGTGTCAACACATTATTGGACACAAAAATTTCGAGGTGTTACATCCTCACCCCCTTAAAATAAATCTCGACCCGAGATTTACTGAAATAAATAAGGGTATTTCTCTTTCATCATGGCTTCAACCTCCCACGTGAATTCGGGACCTCTACGGGCATCCCATTTGACCTTTACGATAGGTACATGCTTCCTTCGAAGCTTCTTTACCTGTCGATCTTCGATCGACAAAGGTTTCTCCACAAATTTCAAGCTCTCATCTATATACACATCTGTATGAGGTATCACCAATGATTCATCAGTGAAGCACTTCTTTAGATTGCAGATGTGGAACAAATTTTGAATTCCATTGAGCTCCTCCGGTAAGTTTAACTTATAGGCAATGGACCCGACACGTTCGATAACCTCGAAAGGTCCTATGTATCTCGGGCTTAGTTTGCCTTTCTTACCGAAACGCATCACCCCCTTCCAGGGCGATACTTTAAGTAACACTTTTTCACCTACTTCGAAGTGAAAATCTTTACGCTTCAAATCCCCGTAACTCTTCTGCCTATCTCGGGCAGCCTTGAGACGGTCTCGAATCTGGACAATCTTGTCCGTCGTTTCGAAGATTATCTCTGGTCCTGATAATTGGACATCTCCAACTTCCGCCCAACAAACAAGCGATCTACACTTTCTACCGTATAATGCCTCGAAAGGCGCAACCTTTATGCTGGTATGATAGCTATTGTTGTAGGAGAATTCGATTAATGGTAGGTTCTTATCCCAACTACCACCCAAATCGATAGCACATGCACGTGGCATGTCTTCCAATGTTTGAATAGTACGCTCACTTTGACCGTCTGTCTGAGGATGGTAAGCCGTACTAAAATTCAAGCGTGTGCCCAAAGATTGCTGGAAGCTTTTCCAGAAATGAGACGTGTATCTAGTATCTCTGTCGGAGATAATAGACACAGGTATGCCATGTAGGGCTACAATCTTATCAACGTATAATTGGGCTAACGTGTCGGAGCTATAAGTCTCCTTGATGGGCAAGAAATGAGCTGACTTAGTCAGTCTATCGACTATAATCCATATTGTGTCATTTCCTTTCCTCGTCTTGGGTAACTTGGTAATAAAATCCATAGTTACACATTCCCACTTCCATTCTGGAAGTTCAGGCTGTTGTAGCAAGCATGACGGCTTCTGATGCTCAGCCTTGACTTGCGCACAAGTTAAGCATTTGGCTACATAAGCGGCTACAGACTTTTTCAAGCCTATCCACCAATAATTTGCCTTTAGATCCTGATACATTTTATCTGCTCCAGGATGGACAGAATATTTGGAACTATGGGCTTCCTGGAGGATAACATCTCGTAGTCCTCCATAAATTGGAACCCATATTCGCCCATTCAATCATAAAATTCCGTCCTTGCTAAGAGTTAACTGCTCCTCAGTTACTCCTAACTTTTCCTTAGGATAGTTAGCTTCCAACACAGCTTCTCTTTGTGCAGCTAACAACCTTTCAATCAGATTATTCTTCACTTCAATGCTCTTGGCATTGATTCGGATGGGTTTCACCCTTTCCTTTCTACTTAAGGCATCAGCGACTACATTCGCCTTGCCGGGATGATATCTGATTTCACAATCATAATCATTTAAAGTCTCCATCCAACGGCGTTGCCTCATGTTTAGCTCCTTCTGATTAAACAGATGTTGAAGGCTCTTGTGATCCGAATAGATCACAAACTTGATACCATACAGGTAATGCCTCCACAATTTTAGTGCGAACACAACGACACCCAGCTCCAAGTCATGGGTGGTGTAATTCTTCTCGTGCACCTTTAACTGTCTCGAAGCATAGGCAATAACCTTGCCTTTCTGCATGAGCACACATCCCATGCCAGTGTGTGAAGCGTCGCAGTAAACTACGAACTCTTCGGTACCTTCAGGTAATGTCAGCACAGGAGCGTTGCTCAACTTTTGCTTTAGAATATCAAAGGACTCTTGCTGCTTAGGGCCCCAAACGAACTTTATTTTCTTCTTGGTCAAGGAAGTTAAGGGCGCAGCAATCCTTGAAAAATTTTCAATGAATCGCCTATAGTATCCTGCTAACCCCAGGAAACTACGAATCTCTGTAGGTGTCTTTGGCTCTTGCCAATTCATGACAGCCTCTACTTTAGCGGGATCCACCTGGATACCACGCTTGCTGACAACATGTCCTAGGAATTGGACTTCTCGAAGCCAGAATTCGCACTTAGAGAATTTGGCATAGAGTTTCTCACGATGCAGTAGTTTGAGAATACAACGAAGGTGTTTCTCATGGTCAGCTTTGTTCTTCGAGTAGATAAGAATATCGTCGATGAAAATGATGACGAATTTGTCTAAGTACGGCTTGCAAACGCGATGCATGAGATCCATGAACGCAGCCGGTGCATTAGTGAGTCCAAAAGGCATCACTAGGAACTCATAGTGACCATAGCGAGTCCTAAATGCGGTTTTATGTACGTCTTCATCTCTGACTTTCAGTTGATGGTAGCCTGACCTCAAGTCAATCTTCGAGAAATAACTTGCCCCTTGTAACTGATCGAACAAATCGTCGATCCTCGGCAAGGGATATCTATTCTTTATCGTGACTTTATTAAGCTCGTGATAATCGATGCATAGACGCATCGATCCGTCCTTCTTCTTTACAAACAGGACAGGTGCTCCCCAGGGGGACGAACTAGGTTTGATGAAACCTTTAACTAGCAGTTCATCCAGCTGGGTCCTCAACTCCTTCATTTCGGTTGGTGCTAGCCTGTAAGGTGCTCTAGCTATAGGTGCTGCTCCAGGGATGATATCGATCCTGAATTCCACTTGCCTATCTGGTGGCAAACCAGGTAGATCTTCAGGGAAAACTTCTGGATATTCCGAAATGACGGGAATGTCTTCTATCTTTGGTTTAGGTTCTTCAATAATCACCTGTGCCATGTAGATGACACAACCCTTCTTTAGACATTTTGAAGCCTTGAGCATAGTCACTTGCTCAGGCAATCCGTACTGGGTATCTCCTCGAATGGTAAGCGATTCACCAGTCGGAGTCTTTATTACCACTTGCTTTCTGTTGCAGACGATTTGGGCCTGGTTGTGAGATAACCAGTCCATACCCAGAACAATGTCAAAACCAGCCAAATTAAAGGGAAGTAGAGATAGTGGAAAAGAGTGGTTCTTAATGGATATCACACATCCATCTAACACAGTGGAGACGGTTTCTATGGTGCCATCTGCTAGCTCTACCTCGTAGTTCACATTTAAGGTTTTGACAGGCATATTTAGCAATTTGCAAAATTTATGATCTACGAAAGACTTATCAGCGCCCGAATCAAAAAGTACTCTTGCAAAGATATCATTTACGAGAAAAGTACCTGTGATCACGTTATCATCTAGCACTGCTTCTTTCGCCTCCATCCTGAAGACTCTTGCATTGTTCTTCTTGGCTTCTTCAGGCTTCTTGGCATACTTAGGGCAGTTACTTTTAATGTGCCCCTTCTCGCTGCAGTTATAGCAAGTTGCATCTTTTATCTTTTTGCAATCCACGGTCTTGTGGTCCTTGGATCTGCATAACCCGCAAGCATACGACTTCGACTGAGTCTGCGAGTTTGATTCGAGTCTACACTTTCCAAAGTGATGTCTTTGCAATTCTTGCACTTGGGCTTCTCACCAGACTGTTGCCCATCCTTCCTTGACTCCGACCCTCTTTTGTTATCACCGTTTCCACGGTGCTTCTTGCCCGACCTCCGTGAAGTATCATCTTCACGCTTTCTCTTCTCAGCCTCTTTGTTCCTCAGCGCTCTTTGTCGGACCGCATCAAGAGTAAGGGACAAAGATATGTCGGCTACAGATCTAAAGGTCGCTGGCCGAGAGGCCTTCACACTTGCCTTTATTTCGGGGGCTAACCCACCGATAAAACGAGCGATTCTCTTTGGCTCCGGGGTTACCAGATACGGAACCAACCGGGACATCGTGTTGAAGCTCGTGAGGTAAGCTTGACAGTCAAGGTTCGTCATCACCAATGACAGGAAGTCAGTCTCTATCTTTTCAACCTCATGTTGAGGGCAGTAATTCTCCTTGATGAGAGAAATGAATTCCTCCCATGTCATGCTGTATAGAACAACCTTTCCCGAGGCCTGAACCAAAGCCCTCCACCAAGCCAGGGCCTCGCCCTTGAATGATTGTGAAACAAACTTTACCACATCTTTCTCTGCGCACCCACTGATGTCCACCACAGTGTCCATCTCGTCTAGCCACGTCATGCAATCAACCGCGCTTTTCTCTCTAGTGAAGTCTCGAGGTTTGCATGAGACGAAATACTTGTAGGTGCAGCCCCTGGCGCGAGATGCATCAGTATACACTTTTTCTTGACGGACACTGTTTTCATTGGACAAGTGATTATCATCGTCCTTTTTAGGCTTGGACGGTGGTTTGCTGTGAGATTTTGAGTGGGTTTTCGGCTTTGAGTATGGTTTGGATATGGTTCTGCTCCGAGATTCAGTATACTCCTCGTATTGTCGATCCAGGGCTGTCTTAACAGCATTGTCGACAAGAGCTTTTAATTATGCGCCCGTCAAATGAACCTGGGCGTTATCGTATTCGTCTTCTTTCGTATGACTATTCTCCCCACTAGGATCAGCCATGGTAACTTGAATCTGTTACATAAGATAACGAAAAATTTTATTTAGGAGTTTATTATGGAATTGTCCTTTATGGCAATTCATTAACCATGGTAAACAGAGACCATATCTGGTTAATTTGTTACTCACTTTTATTTAGGATTTGGACATACTTATCCTAATTACAAATAATATTGTTATTGGCATAAAAGCCTAGTCACGAGGACGTTTTTATAATATTAGCCGGGATTTTAGAGAATCAAGGCATGAAGGTTTGAACCATAGTCCTTTTACCTTTTCTGACAGGGAGTCATAGACCACCACTGCCTTTTGTCTCATATGACAATAATTATGGCCCGTAGGCACTACATCACTAATGGATGTTTAATAAATTCAGCCCATAGGCACTACACCGCTAATGGATGTTTATAAGTTTGGCCCGTAGGCACTACATCGCTAATGGATGTTTAATAAGTTATCATCTTTATTGATGATTTAACCCATGATTTATAAATCATTAATTTGGGCTTTGGAATCCTTAGAAGGATTCTTATACAAGAACGACGCGTGCGATTTTTAACGAATCACATCTACCATAAACGTTAACATGATTACAGAGGTTAACTGGGAATCTGAATCTTTTAATCAGGTCTTACCATCTTGGCCGGATCTTATAAAGACACCTGGCTAGGTTTCACTCTTAAGATTCTTTGTTTAGGCAGATTAACTTAAAAGGAATGATTTTTGATTTATTTCATATATAATAATAACAAAAATGAAATTCATAACATTCCATAAATTTCAAATATGATTACACGCTGCCCTAAACGGGACTTTTAAATAAGTAAGTACCTACGCAGAGGTTTATGACAAGACATATCCACGCAGGGATCAAATACAAGATAGATGTCCGTGTAGGGACTAAAAGATAAGTCCACGCAGGGACTGAAATACTATAAATGTCCACGCAGGGACTAAATTGCAAATACACCATTACATAAGGAGACTAATGGTCTCGTTTCTTCCTCCCTTTTAGTATGTTTGCTAGGCCCTTGAGAAATCCACGATTACTCTTGCGTTCTTGTTCGAAGTCTCGTTCCACACGGTTTAAACGGTGGAGTATTTCTTCTTGCTCCGGTGGAGAAAAACGTGGCTGCTGCGACGGTTGCCGGAGGTCTAGGAGGTATAGGATACCCATGAGCTGAGTAATCTGGTCTTCAAGAGGTTCCATGGAGGGCATTATAATTAGCCGCTACCACATATGGATCGGCATCATAGTTATACTTGTAGTGCGTGTGAGTCGGCTGCTCAAACGGATTGTACGCCGTGGAAGCGCCGTACGCTGGTATCGGATTGTCATATCCGAATGGTGGCGGAGGTGGTGCAACTGGTGCAGAATTCACCTCTGCAGGGTGACCAGAAGGTTTCCCTAATTGTGGTTCTTCTTCAGGCACTGACGGAAAGTGACTAGCACTCGAGTGGCGAGGGGTGCTGAAATGAAATTCCCCTCCTCGGGTAGACATCCGTGCGCCTGATCTTCTACGCCTTGGCGGATCTGGAATTATTGGTTGAACCGGTGGCGGAGGTGGTGGTGTAACTGCCACAAACCGCGAATCCTCAGAAGGATCCTGTTGTTGCTGTTGATCATGAGGCGAGAAGTGATGTGAAGGTGTAAAGTACCAATTACATTGGTCAAACCTCGCCTGGTAGCTGTCGGGACCTTGATAGGGTGTTCTATGGAAGGATAACCCATCGGAGATCTCGATTCGATGATTGGGAGTACCCCTTGCAGGCTCGACGGGGTCTGTATCCTCGTCCATATCCACTGCATTGTCTTCAGAAAAGTGATCCTCTGGTCCTAAAGGGTTATACCCTATTGGCTCTTGGACATAATCCGCCGGGTTAAACTGTCCTATGAAGAAAGGTGAAGGATCGCCGTAAGAACGGTGCGAAGCAGATCGCTGAAGAGGTATAAAGGATGGTTGAGGGTTATTGGGATTGTTTTCCGAATCTGGTCCAAACGAATGACGGTATGAGGGTGTTGAGCTATGCGAGGTAGAATGTCTCGCAGGTTCAAAGAGGTTTCTTCTTCGTCTCTGTGGTTCTTCACTCCTTGTACTGGAAGGAGCTCGCATGTTCGAAGGTCCAGCCTCGTGATCATTGTGAGTAATGATCGTCCCTTTGCCTCTTCCTCCTCTTCCTCGTCTGATTGCAGGTGGCATATTTCCTGCTTTCAAAACTTTAAATAACAATAAACAATAAAAAGACAAACTGGAATAACAATTCGAATTTGTCCTATGTTCTTGTCTAGACTCAAGTATGTGCAATTGTGTAACTGAGATTAAACACATAGGCTAGTGTTTAATTCACTCAGTGTTGGCTCTGATACCAACCTGTCACACCCCGATTTCCATGTGTCTCACCGGTGGGCCCGGTGGGGGATTACCGTGATGTAGTTGGCAACAATATAGTCAACCACACAATTATATGAATGCACAGCGGAAGCATAAAGATAAATATATTTCAACGTTAAGTGTAATATCAAAGTATCACCATTGTTGAAAATAAAATCCACAGGGGATCAATAATAATAACAAAAGTATTGTTCAACAGACTTCAGGCATCTTAAGCTTGCGAGACTTCTAATGATGCTAAGGAGAAATCCCAGCCAATTACGCATAGTACCTGCATTTAGTCTTTTTGGGAAAATACGTCAGTTTACACTGGTAAATACATTCAACTGACACTTTTGTAAAATGTTTAATAAAATTGGTTTAAATGCACAAGGCACAAACTCTTTATAACTTGGGATAATTTATAATTAAATCTTGTAAAGAATTACATGTTTACTATGCGTTCGGTCGCCCGGGTCGTGCCGGGTTAAAGTTTAATAGACACGCCACATAGCATAAAACCGTGGCGGGTAAACCAACGGTTATACCTTTATAGTCATGGACATATTGCCGAGTGTACGCCTACACTCGGATGTCAGGGTCGTGGCCATTTCGTAAAATGTTGCCGAGGATATCCGGGACATGGTCATTAAGCCCCCAAAGGCGTAAAGCCAAACAAAACAAATTTTTAAACGGGTCACATTGATAATACCCAACTACTAATGAGTTGGGGTCAATTGCCCGACCAAGCGGTATTTTAAATACCGTAACCCAAGCCCGTATAACGGAAAATAAGTTAAAAGTATTTACCTTTGTGTAACACCCCGTGTTCTCCCAAAAGTCAAAGTCAAAGTCAAGAGTTGACTGTTATTGGAATTAAAGATCAATAAAGATTAATTTCATTTTAGTTTCATTTTGATTTTCATATTATTTGGAGTAAGTGTTGTATAATCAAACTAATCGGCCGATAATCGAACTGTGAATCAACGACCGATTGTGAATGATAGGAAGTAACAATGCAATAAAGCTAGTCAATCAATAATCAAGCTAATCAAATCAATCATCGAACTCAAGTGTGGATAATTTTTAATGCTTTTATACGTGTGTGTGTGCCTTACGTGTTACTTGTGCATGTTACTTTTATGTTAAAAGGTGTGGTGAATCAATCAAATCAATCGAGACTCGAAGGATAATCAAACGCAATCGAAACCGACTTTGAAAATAGGTTGTAAGGATGCTTGTATGTTAAGTATAGTCCCGACTACTGAAAGTAATTCGAATAGCAACTCTATCCTACTCTACTCCTCAATCTATCGAAATCGAAATACCAAAAATCGTCGCGAAACACTCAAAACCAGGCAAGCCGATCGAACAGGGCAACCTGATCGAACAGGCAAGCCGATCGAACAGGGCAACCTGATCGAACAGGCTAGCCGATCGAACAGGCTGTTCGATCGGGCAGCTGCTCGATCAGGGATGCTGTTCGATCAGCCAACCCTTTCCACTTTTGGAAGCCTATAAATAGGGCTGTCCTTGTCAAGCTTTCCACTTTTGGAAAAGCTCTGACCGACCAGCCTTCTATTCTCGCCATTTCTCAGATTTCTCTCAAACCTGTAAGTATTTCACTCCAATCTTTGTACGTTTTTGATCCTTAATCGATTCTCCGTCTTTCTATCTTTCAAAACTTGGATTTCAACCGCGAAATCACCAAGATCTAGGTGTTCTTGGATGATGTCATCATGGTGTTCTTCAAGAACACTAAGTTTTGGCATCATTCCACCATGAATAACTTAGATCTAACCGATTTCCACATAAATAACCTAAAATCTACCAAGGATCTTAACATTTCACGGTGGGAAAGGATTGGAAGATGGGTTTTCATCTATCTTTCAACTCTTTTACACTCAAAAAGGATGAAAACGAGACTTGAACCGATTTATAAGTCAATCTAAACAAACACATGGTTCAAGACTCGGGTTCTACCGAGAGATATACCGATTTCGGGTTAAACGTTAAACTTAGGTTCCAAACCGTCTCTAACCGAGCTTGGGGTGATTCCTGCTCGAGTCAGTAGACTAAGTAGGGACTTCAGCTTTGTGGTTCAACTCGTAGTCAAAATATCTCTAAAACATCAACAATTAACGGGAATAACCAAGTGTTAACCGATAGGTGAACCAAGTCGAACAGCTGGCCGAACGACTAGGCTATTCGATCGAACAGCTAGCCGAACGACTACGCCAGCCGATCGATTAGGCTAACCGATCGACTAGCACTTAGACCCACCAACTCACAAAAGTGTAGTATTGACGAGGTACTGTTCGATCGACTACGCCACTCGATTGAACATTACTGCTCGAATCATGAGATACTATACTTCAACACTTAACCTCTTCGAAACATTGGAATGTCACCCGATCGAGCATGCCACCCGATCGAGTGACAACTTACCAAGTGTGCAATGCTAACCGATCGGTTGGACCAACCGATCGAACGGACTGTTCGATCGGCCAACTTGAAAGGTAGTACAAACCATCATACGCAAACACATCCTTCACATCAAAGGAAGAAACAATCCACTTGAAAGAACCAGCCGATCGAGCCAGCCGGCCGATCGAACGGGACGTTCGAACGGACTTTAACCCAATCGAACAGCCCACTCGATCGAACAGCCGTCCGATCGAATGGTCTATCCGATCCAGTTTCCACTGTTCACTTTTTCCGCATTACTCATTGTATTGTTATCGAACTATTCAGGCTAACCTATTCTCAGTGCTCCTCTCAATCCACGATCAACCACTGTGAGTATACTCGATCCCTTTTTGCTTTCAGCACTTTTGGGTGTTACATACGTAATCTATCAAATTCACGAACAACACAAACTATTTGAACGCTAACCTGCTTGCATGTATTACTTGTCTAAATGATTGCTGTTTATTATGTTTACACGTGGAGTGCTATCTACCTGCTTTAGCAACGTAGTACTATAGTTTGGACTCAGCACCCGTTCACACGGGGGTTGCTAAGGACAATTACTTGCATGGATTACGGTGGTAATCATGTATTGCGAACTGTCTCGGACAGTCAACTCGAAGTCATTCGTATCGATGGTCCCATGTTGATAATTTACATGCATCGTTTGCCCTTGTGTACGTGCTTGGTTATGCGTAAACTTTTCGAACTTTATATGCTATATCAAACTTGTGTACTCACCTTTACATTATATGTATTGACTTTTATTTTAACGTATGTGACAGGTGTTTAAGCTACTAGCGTGCTAGGGAAGCGAGGCAATAATAAGCTTCTAGGAGCCTGTGACCTTAGGACAGTGTCCACATACCTGCTCCAGGGCCATAATTATCTGTAGATCTTGTACTGGCACCTGTAGTCAGTAAGATCTACAGTTAGCCGTCTAGAAGTCTTAAAACGATATTTAATTCGGTCTGTAATAATTAAGAATCTGAGTTGTCGGAACAGTTCCCATATTGTTTAGTTGATTTCTATGATAACTTGTTATTATTTGGGACACGGTATGGGACGTGTTATATAACTGAATTGTATGATAGTTGTTGTGGAAACTTCTGGACAATCTGTTTCGCTCAGTGCCGCGCCCCGATGATTCCGCCATCGGTTGGGGTGTGACAGATTGGTATCAGAGCCATAACTATAGGGAATTAGGTTAGACACGATCTAGTCCGGATCGCTGTCTTAGAGACCTAGACTATAGTTAGGAACCAAGAGACCAAGTTTATGTGCTTATTTTATGTTGATTCCTTCTATCCTATCATTACATCCGAACTCCGAGCCAAGATTTGTAGTTTGGACGGGATTAGGAGTGAAACCCGCAAATTCCTGCCTAAATTACAAATTTTTGCCAATTATTTGGTGCGAATTCCTATCAGCAAACGGGGGAGAATTATACCAAATTAGGGCTGAAACCCGTAATTTGATGAAAACTTTCCTCTAAATCTTCTTAAAACAAGGAAGAAATTGCTGAGCTAGGGGTGAAACCCTAACCTTGGCAGTTATTCCGACTTTATTTTATCTCGCCAAGGCAATTGACGGACTCCAACGACCTGAACTCACGAGTATGGCCTAGAATGCGCATGCATAATGCCCAAGAATCGAGGCAGAAACATGTCCCCTAGAGTCGAAAGTGACGACAAGTCAACTGTGAATAGTTAAATTGCCATGGTTAGTCAAAGTCTAGTAGCCGCAGACAATCCATTTTCCGATTTTGAGTGTTGTTTTGTTGATTTTATATGATTTACCTGTTTACGTGTTTTAAGATTCGTTGATTGCTCCATTTGTTATCAATCTGCGTGACCTTTGTTGCTATCCTATCTCGATTCAAATCCCCGTTGAGGTGATCTAAACGAAACCAGTGTGCTATGCTACGCTATACGACTAAGTTAGACGATACAATGTGATGCTATCCGATATGCAAAACGAACGACACTCGATTGTGGTTATAGGTTTCTGTTTTCTGACAGCCTCTGTGATAAAATTGCGTACGTGTTTAGGGAATTAAGTGCTCTATTTGCTTAATTGCTTATGTGCTCTAATTGCTTCTGTGCTTATGTGCCTCTATGATTATTTGATTATGTGCTTATGTGTTTATATGTGATACGTGACGTGAGGTGCGACGTGATTCTAAGCTTTAGTAAACTAAGACGTGCGAGATTCGAATTCGTTGTGTTGAGCCCTATGGCGATGTCTATTGCAGACCATGTCGTCATCATCAAGGACTCGCCAAAACCTTTCCCGTCAGGAAAAGAGAGACCGACGTCTCGCCAAGCTCATCTCAAGGTCTGTAGCGAAAGCTGTCAGTGAGGTGTACGAAAACACCAGCAAGTCGTCGGAAGAATCCCGAACCCTCACTGAATCCAGCAAAGCTCCGTTCAGTTTCAAGCAATTTAAGGCATGTGGACCGAAGGAGTTCACCGGTGAAGAGGGCCCTACAGGCTTATTTCACTGGTTTGACTCTGTGGAAGTTACCCTTCGTCAAAGCGGATGCCCGGATCATCTTCGAACTCTCAATGCTACCGGTGTCTTCCAGTCGCGGGCATTGGACTGGTGGACAGCCGAAAGGAATAAGCGCGGGAACGACGCTGCCTACGAGCTGACATGGGAGGAACTGAAGGCTATCATGCTGGACGAGTTCTGTCCTCCCCACGAACGCCAAAAGTTGGAGGATGAGTTCTGGACCATCAAGCAGAAGGAGGGCGACAACGCTGGTCTCACCTCCCGTTTCAAACAACTGAGCATTATCTGTCCAGACCAGGTCAAGACTCCCGAGATGACCATCAAGAAATACATCCGTGCTCTTCCGGATTGTGTTGCAGATTTTGTGTTCGCCGCCAAACCCGCATCAATCGAGGAAACCTACCTACTCGCTGCCGAGATTAACGACAAGCGAGTTAAGGCTGGTGTCTGGGATAAGCCATCCAAGTCGTTGCACCAAGTGACTGCCGCATCAACCGACAACCCTGCTGCTCAAACCTCCAAGTCCTCGAGAAGAAGAAAGAAAAGCAAGAGTTGCGCCGCCGCAACCAATGCTGCTCCTCTTCAGTCAGTACCGTCACAACAGCAACAACCACAGCGCACTGCGCCAGTGATCAATGCGCCGCCGGCTAAGCGTGCGTACACCGGCCCCCACCCACTCTGTGCTACATGTTCTTATCATCACCCGGTGGGTGTGGCCTGCCGTTACTGTACCCACTGCAACGTTTACGGGCATTTCACTGCGAATTGCCGCTATGGTCCTCGTCAAACGCAAGCTCAAGCCGCGGTTAACCAAGCCCTGCTACCTGCTCCTCAAGCTCCTCAAGCTGCACAGGCCCCGGCAAACAATATTCGGACCTGCTTTGCATGTGGTGACCCTAACCACTTCGCAAACCGGTGCCCGAACAGAGTGGTGAAACAAGAAGCCCAACAACCCCAGCAACAACAACAACAGCCTCAACAACAAGCCGCTCACGCCAGAACTTTCAACATCAACGCACGCCAGGCTCAAGCTGATAACAACGTGGTCAATGGTACGTTCCTCGTGAATGGTATATATGCATCATGTTTGTTTGATACTGGAGCCGATAACTGCTTTGTGTCATTTGAATTTGAGAAGCTTCTTAGACGTAAGCGCTCTTATCTTTCGTCACCCTTCGAAGTAGAAGTCGCTACCGGAAGAACCATTGCTGTCAATTCTGTGCTCCGTGATTGTACTCTCGAGCTCAACAATCATATATTCCCGATTAATCTCATTCCAATGCAGCTCGGAAGTTTCGATGTCATAGTAGGCATGGACTTTCTTCGTGAAAACCATGCTGAAGTTGTGTGTTCCGATAAGATGATTCGTTTTGTGCTAGCTAGTGGTGATATTCTATGTGTTTATGGTGAAACTACTGCAAAAGACCTCAAGCTCATGTCCTGTCTTCAAGCTCGCAAATATCTCCGCAAGGAATATCGAGCCTTCTTGGCCAACATTGTTGTAGCAGAGACGGACAAGAAAAGGAAAGTTGAAGTCAAGGATGTTCCCGTTGTCCGAGAATTTCCTCAGGTGTTCCCTGATGATCTTCCTGGATTACCTCCAAGTCGTGATATCGACTTTCGAATCGACCTTATTCCAGGAGCCAACCCAGTGGCTAAAGCTCCGTATCGACTCGCTCCATCTGAGATGCGAGAACTCTCAAACCAACTCCAAGAGTTACTTGAAAAAGGCTTCATTCGCCCGAGCACTTCTCCATGGGGCGCACCAGTCCTTTTCGTCAAAAAGAAGGACGGGTCGTTCCGAATGTGCATCGATTACCGGGAATTGAACAAGCTGACCATCAAGAACCGATACCCCTTACCAAGAATCGATGATCTGTTTGACCAATTACAAGGTGCTCAGTGTTTCTCCAAGATTGATCTACGTTCAGGCTACCATCAGTTGCGGATTCAAGAGGAAGACATACCCAAAACCGCTTTTCGAACCCGATACGGCCACTACGAATTTGTTGTCATGCCTTTTGGTTTGACCAACGCACCCGCGGTCTTTATGGATCTGATGAATCGCGTGTGTAAACCGTTCTTAGACCGTTTCGTCATTGTATTTATCGACGATGTCCTGATCTATTCCAGATCGAGGGCCGAACATGCGCAGCATTTGCGATTGGTTCTCGAGTTGCTTCAGGGAAACCAACTCTACGCCAAGTTCTCCAAGTGTGAGTTCTGGTTGGAGGAGGTTCAATTTCTGGGTCATATTGTGAATAGTCGGGGTATACACGTTGATCCTGCAAAGATTGAGGCAGTCAAGGGATGGGTTACGCCAAAGAATCCGTCAGAAGTTCGCTCTTTTCTCGGATTAGCCGGTTACTACCGGCGATTCATCGAAGGATTCTCAAAGATTGCTGTACCGCTTACCTCCCTTACTCATAAAGACAAGCCTTTTGTGTGGGGAACCGCGCAGGAGACTGCTTTCCAAACCCTCAAACACATGCTGTGCCATGCACCAGTTCTTACACTGCCGGACGGAAGCGATGACTTCGTTGTCTATTGTGATGCTTCAAACCTTGGACTTGGCTGTGTTCTCATGCAACGAGACAAGGTTATAGCTTACGCATCTCGACAGCTCAAAATCCACGAGAAGAACTATACAACCCATGACCTTGAGCTAGGCGCAGTTGTCTTTGCCTTAAAGATTTGGCGACACTACCTGTATGGTACAAGGTGTACGATCTTCACCGATCACAAGAGCCTACAACATATCTTTAACCAGAGAGAACTCAATATGCGTCAACGCCGATGGGTAGAACTTCTCAACGATTACGACTGTGAGATCCGTTATCACCCAGGCAAGGCGAATGTAGTTGCAGACGCCCTCAGCAGAAAGAATTACGTGATAAGTGTTCGAAACATCCAGGCTCAGTATAACCTCGAAGCTCTCATCCGCGAAGCACAACACGCTTGCTTTAACGAGCGTACGTTGAAGAAAGAACGAATCTATCACGATGGAACTCAGCTCGTGAGCAAAGCTAACGGGATATTCTATTATCTGGACCGAATCTGGGTTCCGAGGAGGACAGATTTGCGAAAGATCATCATGAACGAAGCCCACAAATCCCGATATTCCATTCATCCCGGTGCGGACAAAATGTACCAGGACTTTCGCTACAAGTACTGGTGGCCTGGGATGAAAAGGGATATTGCTCTATATGTTGGTAGCTGTTTAACTTGTGCAAGAGTCAAGGCTGAACACCAAAGACCTTCAGGCTTACTCGAACAACCGCCGATACCCGTATGGAAGTGGGAAAGCATAGCTATGGATTTCATAACTAAGCTTCCGACCACGCCATCAGGTCACGACAGTATTTGGGTTATAGTCGACCGTCTAACCAAATCAGCCCACTTTCTGCCAATACGAGAAGACTATAAGGTGGCCAAGTTAGCCCAAATCTACACCGACGAGATCATTAAGAATCATGGTACGCCTCGAGACATCATTTCTGATCGCGATGCTCGGTTTACATCGAGATTGTGGGAAACTTTTCAAGCAGCTCTTGGTACGACGCTGAATTTGAGTACCGCATTCCACCCGCAAACCGACGGGCAGACTGAAAGAACGATTCGTACTATTGAAGACATGCTCCGTGCGTGTGTTATCGATTTTGGTGGTAGTTGGAGCAAACACCTACCGTTGGTCGAATTTTCGTACAATAATAGCTATCACTCCAGCATCGAAATGGCAACTTTCGAAGCCTTGTATGGTAGGAGATGTCGCTCGCCTATTGTATGGCACGAGGTCGGTCATTCACAATTGACTGGGCCCGAGATTCTGCAAGAAACGACTGACAAGATCCACCAGATAAGGGAAAACTTGGTGAAGGCCCGGGACAGACAAAAGATGTACGCCGATAAACGACGCAAGCCCCGCGAATTTGCAGTTGGCGACTACGTACTCCTAAAGGTATCACCTTGGAAGGGAGTAGTCCGATTCGGCAAAAGAGGGAAACTTGCGCCTCGATTTGTTGGACCTTTTAAGATTCTGGAAAGGATCGGTAAAGTTGCTTACAAACTCGAATTACCGGAGGAACTCAGCAATGTCCACCCGACTTTCCATATTTCAAACCTTCGAAAATGCGTAGCCGACCACGACGCAGTAATACCACTCGACGATCTTCAGGTCAATGAGACGCTACACTTCGTGGAAAAGCCTGTCGAAATCATGGACCGACAGACCAAGCAACTCAGACGCTCTCGCATTCCTATTGTAAAAGTACGATGGGAAGGCAAACGAGGCGCGGAGTTCACTTGGGAACTCGAAAGTGACATGAAGGCCAAGTACCCGCAGTTGTTCAGATAGATCTGAAGCATCAAATTGGTAAAATCACACGGCGATGTACGGTTCTCGGCCTAATTTCGGGACGAAATTCCCTAAAGGAGGGGAGACTGTAACACCCCGTGTTCTCCCAAAAGTCAAAGTCAAAGTCAAGAGTTGACTGTTATTGGAATTAAAGATCAATAAAGATTAATTTCATTTTAGTTTCATTTTGATTTTCATATTATTTGGAGTAAGTGTTGTATAATCAAACTAATCGGCCGATAATCGAACTGTGAATCAACGACCGACTGTGAATGATAGGAAGTAACAATGCAATAAAGCTAGTCAATCAATAATCAAGCTAATCAAATCAATCATCGAACTCAAGTGTGGATAATTTTTAATGCTTTTATACGTGTGTGTGTGCCTTACGTGTTACTTGTGCATGTTACTTTTATGTTAAAAGGTGTGGTGAATCAATCAAATCAATCGAGACTCGAAGGATAATCAAACGCAATCGAAACCGACTTTGAAAATAGGTTGTAAGGATGCTTGTATGTTAAGTATAGTCCCGACTACTGAAAGTAATTCGAATAGCAACTCTATCCTACTCTACTCCTCAATCTATCGAAATCGAAATACCAAAAATCGTCGCGAAACACTCAAAACCAGGCAAGCCGATCGAACAGGGCAACCTGATCGAACAGGCAAGCCGATCGAACAGGGCAACCTGATCGAACAGGCTAGCCGATCGAACAGGCTGTTCGATCGGGCAGCTGCTCGATCAGGGATGCTGTTCGATCAGCCAACCCTTTCCACTTTTGGAAGCCTATAAATAGGGCTGTCCTTGTCAAGCTTTCCACTTTTGGAAAAGCTCTGACCGACCAGCCTTCTATTCTCGCCATTTCTCAGATTTCTCTCAAACCTGTAAGTATTTCACTCCAATCTTTGTACGTTTTTGATCCTTAATCGATTCTCCGTCTTTCTATCTTTCAAAACTTGGATTTCAACCGCGAAATCACCAAGATCTAGGTGTTCTTGGATGATGTCATCATGGTGTTCTTCAAGAACACTAAGTTTTGGCATCATTCCACCATGAATAACTTAGATCTAACCGATTTCCACATAAATAACCTAAAATCTACCAAGGATCTTAACATTTCACGGTGGGAAAGGATTGGAAGATGGGTTTTCATCTATCTTTCAACTCTTTTACACGCAAAAAGGATGAAAACGAGACTTGAACCGATTTATAAGTCAATCTAAACAAACACATGGTTCAAGACTCGGGTTCTACCGAGAGATATACCGATTTCGGGTTAAACGTTAAACTTAGGTTCCAAACCGTCTCTGACCGAGCTTGGGGTGATTCCTGCTCGAGTCAGTAGACTAAGTAGGGACTTCAGCTTTGTGGTTCAACTCGTAGTCAAAATATCTCTAAAACATCAACAATTAACGGGAATAACCAAGTGTTAACCGATAGGTGAACCAAGTCGAACAGCTGGCCGAACGACTAGGCTATTCGATCGAACAGCTAGCCGAACGACTACGCCAGCCGATCGATTAGGCTAACCGATCGACTAGCACTTAGACCCACCAACTCACAAAAGTGTAGTATTGACGAGGTACTGTTCGATCGACTACGCCACTCGATTGAACATTACTGCTCGAATCATGAGATACTATACTTCAACACTTAACCTCTTCGAAACATTGGAATGTCACCCGATCGAGCATGCCACCCGATCGAGTGACAACTTACCAAGTGTGCAATGCTAACCGATCGGTTGGACCAACCGATCGAACGGACTGTTCGATCGGCCAACTTGAAAGGTAGTACAAACCATCATACGCAAACACATCCTTCACATCAAAGGAAGAAACAATCCACTTGAAAGAACCAGCCGATCGAGCCAGCCGGCCGATCGAACGGGACGTTCGAACGGACTTTAACCCAATCGAACAGCCCACTCGATCGAACAGCCGTCCGATCGAATGGTCTATCCGATCCAGTTTCCACTGTTCACTTTTTCCGCATTACTCATTGTATTGTTATCGAACTATTCAGGCTAACCTATTCTCAGTGCTCCTCTCAATCCACGATCAACCACTGTGAGTATACTCGATCCCTTTTTGCTTTCAGCACTTTTGGGTGTTACATACGTAATCTATCAAATTCACGAACAACACAAACTATTTGAACGCTAACCTGCTTGCATGTATTACTTGTCTAAATGATTGCTGTTTATTATGTTTACACGTGGAGTGCTATCTACCTGCTTTAGCAACGTAGTACTATAGTTTGGACTCAGCACCCGTTCACACGGGGGTTGCTAAGGACAATTACTTGCATGGATTACGGTGGTAATCATGTATTGCGAACTGTCTCGGACAGTCAACTCGAAGTCATTGGTATCGATGGTCCCATGTTGATAATTTACATGCATCGTTTGCCCTTGTGTACGTGCTTGGTTATGCGTAAACTTTTCGAACTTTATATGCTATATCAAACTTGTGTACTCACCTTTACATTATATGTATTGACTTTTATTTTAACGTATGTGACAGGTGTTTAAGCTACTAGCGTGCTAGGGAAGCGAGGCAATAATAAGCTTCTAGGAGCCTGTGACCTTAGGACAGTGTCCACATACCTGCTCCAGGGCCATAATTATCTGTAGATCTTGTACTGGCACCTGTAGTCAGTAAGATCTACAGTTAGCCGTCTAGAAGTCTTAAAACGATATTTAATTCGGTCTGTAATAATTAAGAATCTGAGTTGTCGGAACAGTTCCCATATTGTTTAGTTGATTTCTATGATAACTTGTTATTATTTGGGACACGGTATGGGACGTGTTATATAACTGAATTGTATGATAGTTGTTGTGGAAACTTCTGGACAATCTGTTTCGCTCAGTGTCGCGCCCCGATGATTCCGCCATCGGTTGGGGTGTGACACTTTGCAAGTATAATTCCTTAATTGAAATAAATTGCAGATAGCTTTTACTGGTCTCCTATTCTGGAACGAAGGTTTAAATTAACCTATTAGAATCCTAACGGGTCTTTAATCTAGCCGTAGCTTTGACCGGTCAGTTTCAAAGGTAGATACGGTTTAATCGCGTGAAAGGCGAAAACCGGGAATGGAATGTGATTTTGACCCAACAAGTTTGAAGACTTGTTTTATAGGGGTATAATAATCACACTCTGTATTTTGGGGTCAAAACAATATGGTTTGACCCGTTTCGGCTAGTTTATGTAAACTAGTTACATAAGCCGAACCGTGCGCGCATAAGATGCAACGGGTAACCGTAAGAGTCCTACACTTATTTTCCTAAGTCAATATGCCTTAAAGAGGTTGTGGTAACAGTAGGATACCTTCCGTAATGCCCGTAACGAGTTTAAGTTCATATTATGCCCCGTAGGGTATTTCGGTCTTTTTAAAGATTATAAAAGAGGTTTCTGAGTTCTACAGGAAATCTGAGCTTCCCGAACAGTTTATAAAGTCTAAAATACTTTATTTATTATTTAAAATCAGTAGCAACTGGAATCGGGTCACAAGACCTTGTAGAACTCAAGTTATGGCCGAAAAGGGTATATTCGGTATTTACCGAACCGTTGCCATAACCGCAGGTTATGAGCAGGTTAAAAATAATTAAAAATCCCAAAATATTATTTTATATCAGTGTGTAAAAGGTTTGGTGTCGAAATCCGGGTTTAGATAGGCGTTATGCTAATTGCGCTACTAAATTACTAAAGTTTCCGTAATTTGCGCTATTTAGCATAACTCCCATTCTGGACCTCAGATTGACGTGAAATTTTTTTGGGACATGCTTAGAAATCAGTAACCAAGGTTATGATCCGTTCACGTGTCCGAAATTCTCGTTTTAAAATAAAAAGGGCGTTACGGTCAACTTTTAAGCATTTAACGGAAATGTGTAAAAGACTCGGACAACCAACGAACCGGTCACAGAGGGTTATACCATCATGTAACCTGGTCCTAAGAGAGTCCTAAGGCATATCTATATCAAACTTTAACGGTTCGGAACTGAAGTCAAAGCAAAAGTAAAACTTTTGCGACATCCGGCTCCGAACCGGGTCAAAACAATAAATGGTCGGATCAAACAAGCTTAGACTAGTTAATATACTTATTATCATGTTTTATGAGTGTTTAAACAGGTTACATATCGTCTACATTACAGATTATGCATGAAATCGCAAAATGGCATTTCTGTTGACTTTTTCTAAGCACGTTTGACTCGACATTCGGACTAGTTAGAGTGGGAATCAGAGGGTGCCCTTTTAGGGGTTTAATGCCCACATGATTACCATCATATAACTATCTTTGATTCGACAAATCACTGGACCATTCGTGATTTATCGCAAAGTCAATCGTTAATTACGACGGATTGACTTTTAAGCTAAACTAAGCAAAAACAAAGCCACAAAAGGGTAGACACACTTACAGAAGCTTGGTGCATGACTTAGGATGTTAGAAGAGTGCTTGAGAGCTCCAGAGATGACCAAGAGAGCAGGTTTTGAGGTGTGTTTCACTTATGCACAATGTATGTACTTTTATAGTGAAAAACTTGGCATAGGATCATTACAACTCAACCTACAAGGCATCATGGATGTTCAGCAGGTGGCCCTGGGTGCTAGGGGTCATGTAGAGGGTGCCCATGCTTCATTAATTGCTCAAATGATCGTTCACAAGCTCAAACAACAAGTCTGTCCAAAGTTTCTGCATCTGGGACTCGTACGCGGCCCGCATTAGATTCAGGCTACATGCACGCGGGCCGCCTGAATCTTCATGTCAGGAAACGTATCCACAGGTGGCTCGCGGCCCGCATTGACTTGCTTGTTACACCCAAGCGGGCCGCCTGAGGCCTGAATTTCAAGATTTTCAAATCTTTTGTCATGATTAACCTGATCTTTCGGTTCCGAAGGGGTAACTTTGCGATTTGGCCCTTGATTATTTACGATTAAGGGCCTCGTGACTTTTACCCACATTGTTAAGTCCCCGGTTAGTTTAATTACTATCCGAAAAGCCTTAACTTTCATTGTTGACGCTTTTAACCCCCCGCATACGAATTTGATCATAACTTTCTCGTTTTAAAACGGAACTTCGCGAAATTTATGTCGTATATTCTAGTGAGCGTATTTTACTGTTACAAAGCCTTGGGTTCGTCAAAGGGTCACTCAGAGGTATAAATTAAACATGTTGACACAATTAACCCCTGCAACTTGTAATCTCTCACTTTCTTCCGCGTTTCGCTCCGTACGATCCATGATTTATTCGTTTGAAGGTACGAGCATCATTTAGGGTTACTATACAGTATATTTACCCTTCGTTGATATTTATAACCCTCGAATTTACATACTTTCAAGGTTTGTCAACTTTAGTCCTTTATTCAATATTTAATAACACGTGTAAACTCATGACACGTGTCAACACATTATTGGACACAAAAATTTCGAGGTGTTACATCGTTACGACCACTACGAGTTTCTAGTTATGCCTTTCGGATTAACAAATGCACCTGCAGTCTTCATGGATCTCATGAACCGAGTGTGCAAGCCTTACCTAGATAAGTTTGTCATAGTGTTCATCGACGACATCCTGATCTATTCTAAGAGTCAGGAGGAACATGAGCAACATCTGAGGCTTATCCTGGAACTTCTTCGAATAAAGCAGTTGTATGCCAAGTTTTCGAAATGTGACTTCTGGCTTCGCGAAGTCCATTTTCTAGGCCACGTAGTGAACAAGGATGGGATTCACGTGGATCCATCTAAAGTTGATTCGATCAAAAACTGGCCTGCACCCCGTACACCAACAGAAATCCGCCAATTCTTGGGTTTGGCAGGATATTACAGAAGGTTTATCAAGGATTTCTCAAAGATTGCGCAACCCCTCACTTCACTGACTCAGAAAGGTGTTACCTATCATTGGGGTGATGCACAGGAGTCCGCATTTCAGCACTTGAAAGATAGACCCTGTAGCGCGCCTATCCTCTCATTGCCTGAAGGCACAGATGATTTTGTGGTTTATTGCGACGCTTCCATCCAAGGACTTGGTTGCGTGTTGATGCAACGCGACAAGGTCATTGCCTACGCATCACGCCAACTTAAAGTTCACAAAAGGAACTACACTACTCACGATCTGGAACTGGGAGCAGGTATTTTCGCGCTTAAGATATGGAGACATTACCTGTACGGTACCAAGTGCACCATTTACACCGATCACAGGAGTCTCGAGCATATCTTCAAGCAAAAGGAATTGAACATGCGACAACGCCGATGGGTAGAACTCTTGAATGATTATGAATGGGCTATCAAGTACCATCCGGGCAAGGCCAATGTTGTGGGCGACGCCCTCAGCCGAAAGGATACTATACCTAAGCATGTACGTGCGTTACAGCTTACCATCCAATCCAACCTTCCCGCTCAGATTCGTGATGCTCAGGTTGAAGCATTGAAAGCAGAGAACATCAGGGCTGAGTCCTTACGAGGATCGAGGCAGCGGATGGAACAAAAGAAAAACGGCGCCTACTATGTTAACGGACGCATCTGGGTTCCACTGTATGGAGACTTACGCGAGCTTGTGATGGATGAAGCACATAAGTCTCGTTATTCAGTACATCCTAGTTCGGATAAGATGTACCACGACCTAAAGACTACATACTGGTGGCCTGGTATGAAAGCCAGCATAGCAACCTACGTCAGTAAATGCTTGACTTGTGCCAGGGTCAAGGTCGAATACCAGAAACCATCAGGTCCACTCCAACAACCAGAGATACCTAAATGGAAATGGGAGCAAATTTCCATGGATTTCGTTACTGGCCTGCCCAGATCTCAACGCGGAAATGATACCATTTGGGTGATCGTGGATCGACTGACCAAGTCTGCACATTTTCTGCCTATCAAAGAAACGGATAAGTTTTCTACTCTAGCAGACATCTACTTAAAAGAAGTGGTATCAAGGCACGGAGTGCCAACCTCCATCATTTCTGATCGTGACGCGCGTTTCACCTCTGAACTGTGGCAAGCTATGCACAAGTCTTTTGGCTCACGATTAGATATGAGCACCGCTTATCATCCACAGATGGATGGGCAATCAGAACGCACCATCCAAACTCTTGAAGACATGCTCAGGGCATGTGTAATCGATTTTGGTAACGGCTGGGAAAAGCATCTCCCGTTAATGGAGTTTTCATATAACAACAGCTACCACATCAGCATCCAGGCCGCTCCGTTCGAGGCATTGTATGGACGCAAGTGCCAATCACCTCTCTGTTGGGCAGAAGTTGGTGACAGTCAAATCACTGGCCCAGAACTCGTAGTAGATACAACCAAGAAGATTTCTCAGATACGACAACGAACGGAGGCAGCTCGCGACCGTCAGAAAAGCTATGCTGATAAGCGAAGGAAACCACTCGAGTTCCAGGTTGGGGATCGAGTGCTACTCAAAGTCTCACCTTGGAAAGGTGTAATTCGTTTTGGCAAACGAGGCAAACTCAACCCGCGATACGTTGGACCTTTTGAAATCATTGAAAAGATTGGCAAAGTGGCCTACAGGTTGAATCTACCTGAAGAACTCAACGGAGTTCACAATGTTTTCCACGTGTCAAATCTGAAGAAGTGTCTGTCAGATGAGACCCTCATAGTTCCCTTAAAGGAGTTTACTATCGACGACCAGGTACAATTCGTCGAGGAACCGGTAGAGATTACGGATCAAGACGTTAAGATTCTCAAGCACACCAGAATACCTCTCGTCCGAGTTCGTTGGAATTCCCGTCGTGGCCCAGAGTATACCTGGGAACGAGAAGACCAAATGAAACTCAAGTATCCCCAGTTGTTTAAGAAAAACACAACCACTACTGAGACTGAAGCTACTGCAGAATTTCGGGACGAAATTCCAAATCAACGGGGGAATGATGTGACACCCCAGGGAAATCAGGAAAACAACGCAACTTAACTAGCTTCCTCAGTAACCACGTGCTAAATTTTGGGACAAAATTTTCTTAACAGGGGGAGAATATGACAATCCTCAAATTTACATGTAACCGTACAATCCATTAATGTTAATTAAAGTACTTGACGACTGTGTGGAATTACTTAACTGCTTTCTGATTACTGTGTTATACTTACATGTACTTGTTAACATACTAGTAGTATACAGAAAAGTTACTAAATAGTCCGGTATGCCTTCCTGAGAGTGAAAAATTAAAAACGTTACAAAAATATATATGTATGACACCTTACGGATTAATTAAGCACTTTAACGGAACAACACCGAACCGAACAATCGGACTTTACCTGGAACCTAAAATAATGCTAGAAGCATTGTTCCTAACACACTATATATTATATAACCCACTGAGCTAGTTAGGGCCCCCGAACACCCTAACACACTATATATTATATAACCCACCATAACACACTAACTATACCATTTGAAATGTAACTAAGCTAGTAACCACCCATTGAACCCCAACTCTATAGCCCCCCCCCCCCCATAACCGGTTGGAAGTAGAGGGGACATCCCCACAATACTTTGATTTTATTAATGGTACAATGTTGGAACAATTGGGACATATTACATGGAGGTTCTTAGTGAAACTTGGTTTATAAATATACCTCCAAGTTAATCAATCTCTTTCATCAAACCCATTCAACAAACAAGCTTCTCTTCTCCCTTCTACCCCCATCTCGGTCGCCCCCTTCTACCACACCACCACCACCTTCAAGTTTGGTTCTAGCTATTTTGCATACATACGAAGGTGTAAGGAGCCATACAACTAAGCTCGGTGCTTTCGGAAGTTCAAGAACCGCTCTAGAATCCTTTTATCCACCACATTTATACCTTGTTTCTTCCCTAGCCTTGAGCTAGTAGTAAGTACCTCTAAACATCATCTTGATCTTGTTTATGGTGGTTAATAAGTGATTTAATGGCTGAAAATTTGAAACACTAAAGAACATAACATAAAGTCTTGGACAAAAGATGAATAAGTTGGATAAAGAGAAGTTATGTGTGTAAATCATGTAGATCTTGTGTTGTTATGATTCTTGGTTGATTATCTGATGTTTTGCTGGTTAATATTGATGTTTGATGTTGTTATAATCACTAAAACATGCTAACGGAATCAATCGAACACGAACTAGGAAGTTAAAGACTGAAAACAGAATCTGTCCAAGTTTTACAGCCAACTTCAGTTGGCTGTAAACAGGTCATAAACTCAATGAAAAACTGATATTTTGAGTCTAATACGTGTTGTTATGAAATACGGTTCTAATGGCACCAGAATCATAATTTTTGGACTCCGTTTACTATTTTTAAAGTGTCATTTCGTAACAGCAGCTAGAGCTGCATTTTTCTGCTGAAAATATGCGTTTTGTTTTCTGTCATAACGTGAGTTTTGTGTAGAGTTAGATTATGAAAATTGTACTGTAGATGACAACTGAATTATTTGTAATTACCCCACTGGAATTTCATAAATCGGACTTACAATGGATTTTTAGTAAATTATTCCGTGGACTGCAGTCAGAAAATAATAAATCTGATTGCAGTCCGGAAAATGAATTTTTACAAGATATTGGTGACGAATTGGATCCCGAGATTTTTACACAATAATATTTGGATCATTTAAGGATTTCGGTAAAAATTTGGGAATTTTTGGAACAAGTTAACTATTTTATTAAAATCCCCGAAAACAGCCCGCTTTTGAATATTTAAGCTGAAACTACATAAGTTGTAATTTGCGCGTCTAAATGTCGAGTATGCTATCTGTGAATGATCTAACATGTTATGTGTTAATAAGAGTGTTACGTGCAATGTCGTAAGTTTTTTTTATGAGTGGGGAATAGATGGGAGGCTTATATGGGCATAAACCGTTAAAGTGATGCATGTTATGTGTTAGATGCGTGTAGGAATTTTGTGCTTATCTGAAGTCGCTAATAAACTAAGTGGTAATCCTACTAGGACGTGATTGACCGATTTTGACTGTTAGCTATATTTGAGAATCTAACCGAGCAAACCGAGGTGAGTTCACACCCTTTCTAAGGCATGGGATTCCCGGTGGTTTGGGAATGGGTTAAAGAATTAAAACGGAATCTACATATCTTACTTAAGTGGGATATGTATGGCCATCCTCCTTGGGTAGGATGCCAGTATTAATCCTGCGTATTCTCTTTGGGAGAACTACGTACGTTCGTCCTCCTTCGGTAGGATAACAACCTTAAAACTTACTAGACAAAACTCTATCATAAGTCCCTCATTTTATATCGACTTAATCGCCGAGGCCAATGGCGAGCGGGTCATTAGTTAATAGCGCTAGTAGGTTTAACAAACCTCACACCGTGCCAGTCGGACGGGCGTGTTCTAATGGACTATGGCAAACCATCAGTGATGATAGACACTAATGTAGGGCACAACTTACTTGCGTAGTAGTCGATATCATACGGTCTAGTAGTTCACATGGGGAAGCCCCCACTAATCATAAACAGGGTATGGGTAATAAAGAATGAATTGGTTAAAACTTTCTTTCAACTAAGGGGTAACCCCCACGGCAATTACGCCAACGAAAGACAATCCACGTTTTCGAAAAACAACTTAAAAACTAAACAACCAAACGTGAACTCACTCAACTTTGTTGTTGACTCGTTGTTACATGCCTTACAGGTCGCTAAGTGCTTGGAGCTTGCACGAGGATGGAGTCGTTGTGGTGTACGGACAGTTATGTCCAGTGTTTAATATTTAAATCATTATGAACTTATTAAACCTATGTGTCGGACTTTAAACTTATGAACTATGGACTTAGGTTTTGGGTTTTACTTTTAAATGTTTCCGCTGTTTAATTCGAACTTAGTTAACTAGCTTTGGTCACCAATTGTATTGTGGTTGATTTTATTTACTTATTACGTTGTTCAATATGATTGGTGGCTCGATCCTGGTCACGTCACGCCTCCAAGCGGTGGTACTCCGCATGGTGGATTTTGGGGGTGTGATAGACATGTCTAAAATGAGTTTGATACCCGCTTTTGATATGAATAATAATCAATGTCACACTTGCAAGTTAACCAAGATAACAAGAAAACCTTTTAAAGATGTCAAAAGAGAATCTAAGGTTTTAGAACTCATTCATTCCGACTTATGTGATTTTCACAATATTCCCTCGCTTGGAAATAAGAAATATGTTGTGACCTTTATTGACGATGCTTCTAGGTTTTGTTATGTTTACTTGTTACATGCAAAGGATGAAACGTTAGATAAATTTAAAATATATAAACAAGAAGTAGAATTGCATCAAAAGGATTTGATTAAAAATCTTCGTACAGATATAGGTGGTGAATACTATGATCCAGTTTATTTCCAATCTACTGGTATCATACATCAGACCACTGCTCCTTATACACCACAGCAAAATGGTATATCTGAGAGGAATAATAGGACATTAAAAGAAATGGTTAATTCCATGTTGTCCTATTCGGGTTTGAATGAAGGATTTTGGGGTGAGGCTATGCTGACAGCCTGCTATTTATTGAACAGGGTCCCAAATAAAAAGACCAAGGTAACCCCATATGAGCTCTGGCACAAAAAGGCACCAAACTTAAGTCACCTTAAAGTTTGGGGTTGTAGAGCTGTAGTGAGACTCACTAAACATAAGATACAAACCTTAGGTGAGAGAGGCATCGATTGCATATTCATTGGATATGTTGAACATTCTCCAGCTCATAGGCTCTATGTGACAGAACCAAATGATTACGTGTCAGTTCACACAGTAATTGAGTCAAGAGATGGAGATTTTGGAAATGAGGATAGGTTCTCCTCAGTACCTAGACTTAAAGATGTGCCTCAGAGTCTAAAAGATTTTGAAAGAAACTCTTCCAATACGAAAGATGTTTCCACTAGTACAGAACCAAGGAAAAGTACTAGGGTAAGGAAAGCCAAGAACTTTGGTGATGATTTCCAACTTTATTTGGTTGAAGGATCGAGAGATAAAATTGAATATCAATATCAATATTGTTTCAATATTGAGGAAGATCCGAAAACTTTCAGTGAAGCAATAGCTTCAAGGGATGTTTCATTTTGGAAGGAAGCTATTCAAGATGAAATTGATTCTATCATGCAGAATAAGACATGGAAGTTGACAGATTTACCTCCTGGATGCAAACCATTAGGATGTAAATGGATTTTCAAAAGGAAAATGAAAGTGGATGGAAGCATTGATAAATTTAAAGCCAGACTAGTGATACAAGGCTTTAGACAAAAAGAAGGAATTGACTTCTTTGATACATATGCTCCAGTAGCAAGAATATCCACGATTAGGTTGTTGTTGGCTTTAGCAGCTATCCACAATCTTGTAATTCATCAAATGGATGTAAAGACTGCATTCCTAAATGGTGAATTGGATGAAGAAATATACATGAAACAACCAGAAGGTTTCATTATGCCAGGAAATGAACATAAGGTTTGCAAGCTGGTTAAGTCATTATATGGCTTGAAACAAGCTCCTAAACAGTGGCATCAAAAATTTGATGATGTGGTGTTGTCAGATGGTTTTATACTTAATCAAGCTGACAAATGTGTATATAGCAAATTTGACTCCTCAGGAAAAGGAGTTATAATTTGTCTATATGTGGATGACATGTTGATATTTGGTACTGACTTAGGTCAAGTTGTTAAAACCAAAGAGTTCTTGTCATCAAAGTTTGCCATGAAAGATATGGGGGAGGCAGAGGTGATTCTTGGTATAAAGATCACTCGAGGGAACAATGGTATATCAATCTCTCAATCGCATTATATTGAGAAGATCTTGAAGAGATTCAACAGTCTGAATTGTTCTCCAGTTGTAACTCCTATTGATCCTAACATTAGGCTTATGCCTAATCAAGGTAGCCCCATATCTCAACTTGAATATTCCAAAGCAATAGGATGTTTGATGTATGCTATGATCAGCACAAGGTCTGATATTGCTTATGCGGTGGGAAAACTTAGTAGATTTACAAGTAACCCAAGCACACATCATTGGCAAGCAATAAACAGATTGTTTAAGTACCTGAAAGGAACTATGAATTATAGTTTGTGTTATTCAGGTTTCCCCTCGGTACTTGAAGGGTTTACTGATGCAAGTTGGATAAACAATAAGGAAGACCATTCTTCCACAAATGGACGGGTGTTCTTACTTGGTGGAGGTGCTATCTCCTGGGCATCAAAGAAACAAACTTGCATCACAAATTCAACAATGGAATCTGAATTTGTAGCTTTAGCAGCAGCTGGTAAAGAAGCTGAATAGCTAAGAAATTTGATCTATGAGATTCCTTTGTGGCCAAAACCGATATCACCTATATCTATCAGATGTGATAGTGCAGCTACTTTGGCTAAGGCTTATAGCCAAGTGTACAATGGAAAGTGTAGACACCTAGGTGTTAGACATTGCATGATTAGAGAATTAATCATGAATGGAGTGATATCTGTTGATTTTGTAAGATCTGAGTATAATATGGCTGATCATCTAACTAAAGGGTTAGGAAGAGATCTCGTGAACAAATCAGCCAAAGGGATGGGTTTAAAGTCCATACTTTAATATCCTATGCCAAGACACCCAATTCCCATCTAATACAACGTTAGATGCTGAATTCAATGTGGAAAGCTTGTCATAAAGATATTGCAATACAACATTAGAATCATCCCAAGGTTTGTGTTCAGACTGCAGATAAAGTAGGTTGAAGTATAACTTCTTAATAGTTTCTTTGATAAATTGCATTTGCAGGTGCAAGAATAAAGAAACTACCTATAAGAGTATGAAGTTTAGCCGCTTCAAGAAGCTTGGACTTGGCTTTGATATACTCTTTGAAGGATTGGACATAAGCTAGTAAAATATAGTATCATGTAATAACATATGGGTTGTAAACTTATGTGTACTTTACCTTCAAGTATTCAAATGGATAGCAAGGGTTCAATCCATAGAGACACCCCGATATTCGAATATTTGGATCGTGTAATTTACTAAGATGAAAATTCAATCCTCAGGACATTTTCATTTATGCATGAGTTTGAGATTTTGAGAATTGAGTTGGGTTAATCATGGATATCACTAAAATGGGGGATGAATGTTGGTAATTTTAGTGATTATCAACATTTGTAGTGGTATTGGATTAACTCGTTGGATAGGCGTTCTCGTTATATATTAATCGAGTTAGGTGATGCAGGAATGGCGGGCTTGATTGTTATAACGAGTTAGTGTATTTAATCGGATTTGGGCCAAATACATTTACTAATTATTGGGCTTAGGCTAATTAACTTGTTATTGTTTTGGGCCTAACTAAATAATTAGTAAATTAATTATTATAAAGTGGCCGACAATTCACATGGGTGAATTTTTGGAAAATGAATTCATTTTGTTTTGAGATAAAGGTAGTTATTTGAAAACATAACTGGTCTGATTTTTTGGGAAGGGATTGAAATTCTCAAAACGGTAATACACAGAGGGACAGAGCCTTTTTTTCATAGAGACGGTATTTTTATTATTTTCAAAATGACAATCCTGTTTTTGTTATAAATTGAGTTTAATCCGTTCGACTTTTGAGTATACCGATCAAATAGTTCGTTCTGATAGTTTTTATACGACTCTCAATTCAATCCAAGCAATTTTATTTGATTCACTGTGGTCTCATTCAATTTCAACCAACATAGACTTCATTTTTTCTTTTTGTTATTGTCCGATGATTCACAAAAATAAATGCTTATTTATATTTGTGATAGTAATACTATAAAAAATGCCATACCTCACTTTGTCTACATTTGAACATTTCCATATAAATAATCACATATTTGTTGGAGATTAAAATGTGGGTGTTTCATAGATATATAAAATGGTTAAAAGGACATTTCAAAGGTGATTTCCTACATTGAATTGTACAAAACTAGTGAAATTCTCCGCGCTGCGCAGCGGGGAATTCGAACGTTGTCGATTTGTTTTGTTTTGTAACAGGATAAGCATGATACCCAATCAGTCCGTTACTTACCGGTGTTTTACCCGTAAATACCGGTACCATACTGGTTGGTTATAAAAATTACAAATTTAGAAGCAGAGAAAACAACGTAAAAATGAAAAACGAAGAAGGAATAAATCACGGAAAATATTATTAAAAATAATAGATACTCAAACTTTTATTTAGCATCAGGTAATAAAAAATTTTCTTTCCCATGAAGGGTTTCGAATCCGAGACACTCACTATATTTGAAAGTTTATACAACCAACTGAATTGCGAAAGTTTTTCTTAATAGTTTCGTGCAATAATAACCATAATATATACATAAAGCGGAAAAGGACAAAAAAAGAAAAGAAATAGCAAAGCAAAGAAAAACGATGGCAGAAATGTAAATTTAAATTGAGGGCAAAATCGTAATTTGGCTGGAAGGAGAAAAACAAAACCAATTGCAAAACTATAAATTTAAACGGGGCAAAATCGTAATTTTGAACCGAGGGCAAAATTGTAAATTTTAGTTATGGGCAAAAGCATAATTTTATTTTGAACTGATGGCAAAATCGTAATTTTAAAGCAGGGATAAAATCGTAAATTGGTTGGGCCAATGGGGAAGTTCCAGGCAGTTGCCTCGCACTATGCCCCCATTTTGTGTCTGTACTTATACACTGAGGGCAAAATCGTTATTTGACTGGGAAAGCAAACAAAACCGATGACAAAAATGTAAATTTAAATTGAGGGCAAAATCGTAATTTACCTGTGAGGAAGAAAACAGAACTAATGGCTAAACTGTAAATTTAAACGGGGCAGATATAAAAACCCTAAACTAACACCCTCGTAATTTTTCCGACACCCTAAAAATATTTAAAATACCCTATATGTCTTAAAATGCACCCCGTATGTGAAAACCGAGCTCAAAACATGTTATAATATTAAAAACAATTAAAAATCTGATTTTTGGGTTTTAGGCGGGCCGCGTAAGCCACCCTTAACCCTTACGCGGGCCGCGAGAACTTAATGATCAGGCGAGCTCCGGTGCTGCCACGTGTCCGAACGCGTGGGATCACCAAAAACCTACCAGGGCTACTACGCGGGCCGCGTAGGCCCTGTTCTTTTTTTACGCGGGCCGTGACAAGGTCAAGATCAGGCCCTATATAAAGGAGGCCTCGGATCTTCAGTCTACTCGTTCATTTTCATTCTCAAATCTCAAATTTCTGATAGTAGGCATTATACTCGGGTATTATACTCCCCTAAATAGTGAGGTTCTGCTACGATGTAAGTATCATAACCCCTGGAGACGTATTAGATACTCTGCCCGATTGATCTAGGGTTCCGTAACGGCTGTCGTGGTTCTGCCCGACGTAGTCGTTGGAATACCGTCTCGGGGAGGGTATTACTAATGTTAAAATGGGTTATCATACTAACACACGTGCATTTGTGTAATTTATAGATTATTCTCAGGAAATCCTTACTGAAAATCCTAAGACAGCAATGTGAGTAATCCTCTTTTTGTGTTAACTGTTTTTACAAAACCTCACATGATTAATTATATATTAAGCAGTTATTGAGTATTTGTAAGAATACAATTATCGTGGGTATGTTGGGGTTTTGTAAACAAAATTTGTTACCACCTGGTCAAGGAGTAACATTTCCACAAGTTGAGTCTGACAGTACCACGGGTGATAATTGGTATAACTTGGAAACAAATGTAATTGCGAGACCGCCCTCAATACTGTGCAATGGTTTTTATTAAAACTTGATTAAACTGGGATTCACTCACCAGTATTTCCCACTGACAAAATTTTTTAAACACGTTTCAGGTAACAAAATGTGAAAGCCAAATAGAAGCCAGCTGGACAGCACTGAAAGCTTGCAAAAGTGGAAATAAAGTTACCTAATAATAAAATAGATGTTTTTATTAAATAAAATAGGGTATATCCCTATGAAGATGTGTGTACTGGAAACTTGGGTTTTACCCATGTGTTTAATATTATAAAAGTGTGGTATTTTACTCTGATAAAATATTTCCTAACTACGGTGCTGATGAAAATTCCGTTGCCAAATTAAACAATAACAGGATACCACCGAAACTGGCCGCGACCGCCTGTTCCCGGATTTGTAACAGGGGGTCGGGGGTTGCGACAGTAAAATCGTAAATTTGAACCGAGGTCAAAATTGTAATTATTCACTGAAGGCAAAAGCATAATTTTATTTTGAATTGGAGGAAAAAACATAATTTTAAACTGATGGCAAAATCATAATTTAAAGCGGGGCAAAATCGTAATTTGACTGGGAAAGCAAACAAAACCGATGACAAACATGTAAATTTAAATTGAGGGTAAAATCGTAACTTACCTGAGAGGAAGGAAACAAAACTAATGGCGAAACTGTAAATTTAAACGGGGCAAAATCGTAATTTTGAACCGAGGGCAAAAGTGTAATTTTTTACTGAAAGCAAAAGCATAATTTTATTTTGAATTGGAGGTAAAAGCGTAATTTTAAACTGATGGCAAAATCGTTATTTTAAAGCGGGTCAAAATCGTAAATTGGTTTGGCCCTAATTTCACAAGCAAGGGCATATTTGTAATTTTGATATTTAAAATAATATATATCAACTGTTCATCGAACTTCCAAAATGCGATAGAGTTAATATGGTTGTTTTATGCTTATGTTATTTTTTTAGATGAGTAGTTTAAGGATTTTTTTTTTCATTAACTGTTAAACGGTTAATGTTTCTAAAATATGTTGGTGGTAATTTGAAGTGAACAATACTCATTAGTCCTATATATCTATTAGGGAAGGGTTCATTTGAGAAGAAATTTAATGTGAGAAGAAAAAGAAAAAAAGGACATATTAGTAAAATACTATTTCATTTATAATTCATATTATTAATTTTTCTCTCTTTAATTAATTGGTCAACTAATCATTAATTATCCTATATAACATCTACAAAACCTACACATATCAAAATTTCCCTACACATTATAGAATTTTATCCTACACAGTCGAAATTTATCCTACACACCTCGAAATATATCCTACACAACTCGTAATTTATCATACACAACTAGTAATTTATTCTATACTTTAAATTAAGTTATTTTTTTAATTTGGAAAAAGTATATATTTTGAAAAGGAGTTACAAATTTAATTTAGTTAGTTATTAAAGGGGAAGAATACAAATTAATGATTTATGCAAGTTTACCAATATATCATTATATTAAAATTAAATGCAAATATTAAATGAAGTAAAATGAAGCATTCTTATTGGTTGAAACTTCTTCTTTTTTCTTCTTACAAAAAAATTCTTTTCATTTGAACTCTCCACTCCACATATCTATTATTCATGGTTAAGTTGGTCGATGTGAAATTTGTTCAGAAAGCTATGTTAGTAACGTGGATTTATAATTTGACTCTCTAGATTTGGTCTTAACAATTATCGTAAGAAAATAGAAGTTTACAACACTTTTAACGAGTCGAGCTCGTTCTTATGGAAGTTTATGATCGAGCTTAGCTTGGTTTGAGCTTTATTTCTAAAGCTCTGACCCGACTTGTGGGTAGTTTTACAAACTCAAACTCAATTCGTTTATTATTAATTAATTAATATATATTAATTGTAAGTATTATTTTTTAAAACTTATATTTAACTCATTATTATTATTTAAATATACATATTCAATATATTAATTAAAAATATATATATATGTATATAAATAGTGAGTTTGTTTAGGTTTGCACAAATAGCGGCGTCAAGGAAGAAAGATTCAAATAAAAATGAAAATTAATAATTATGTAATGATGGGTAGAGGCTTTATGATTACGCGCTCTAGTGATATAACCCACCATGACGTGCCGTGCCACTTTTTGCATAACAACCCAAAATGATGACTGTCATTTTTTTTGAACGTCCAACAAAAGAATCGCCGGGTACTCCGTACGCGGCACCCATTGGCCGAAAGGTAGCCCGCGATAGCCCAACCTGCACGCACAGAGCCCCTAGCCCACCATGCCACCAGTTCTGGGAAAACCCGACCCTGCACCCGTCCGAGGGTACGCCAATGCAGAGCCAACAAAACCCGAATGGATCAAGAATCAAACTTAAGAACATTCAATAAGTAGTCTTTCCTTTATTTCCATAACCAGCTTGAACTATAAATGACTGTCATTTGGTAAGCAAATGAAGATTCTTGAGATGCGGATAGCGACAGCCACCCACGTGACTACATGGGTGCGAGGCGCAGACAGCTCGTATCCAAACAATTAAACAGCCACACACAGACAAATGAGACGCTATCATCCATTTTATAATTTTGTCTTTATATTGCTAAAATAACGTTTTAAAAAAGTTACAAAAATAATTATTGTTATATGTATAGCGGACACAATATTATTACACTAATTTTTTTTAATCTGAAACAACTATATACCATTAAACTTTTGTAATTTATTCACCATGACAAATTACACTAATGTTGCTTTTAAAAATGTTTGTGGAACTGATGTCAGTTAGCTAAGGGATACATAAATAAGTGTTATCATAGTTAGAATAATACATGTACATGTCTATACGCTTCTAACAGTTTTCTACTTTAATTTGGTCTGCTCTGTATATCTTTTTTGAACAACAAATTTCTTTTTATTTCTCTTGTTTGTGTGACTTGAACAGAAGATCTTTCTCTTTCAAGGTGTTTAAAGGTATTATCTTTGCCAATGGACCACCACCCCATTGGTCTACCCTATATAACAACTACTTTTCATGATTCCAATTAGAAGAATATTAAATGTCTAAACTATGTTTGAATATAAATGATTAAAATTAGAATACCAATCAAGGCAAAGTAGCGGAATTTTAAGAATATTTAACTTTTCTTTTTTACAGCAAATTTGGATCACTGACGAAGCATTGGAATATCATTGTGCTATGAGCGAAATCGTTCGTTCAAATCCATCTTCACTAGTCATAATGCATATACACTAATTCAGGAATCGAACACATGACACATTGGTCTCTAAGACTTACCCCACCCTCAATATGACACTAGGCTATAAAGCTATGAGCAAAAATATTTAACAAAAGTGTTAACTTGTAACCCAAAAGCAATCATGATTTACAAAAAAGAAAACATGTTCGTTGTGACATACAACAACAGTATTGATGAAACAATGGTTAACCGGGCAGGGTTAACACACTGGTCTCGTCAAGAAGGGTTAATCCCTTCCTCTCGGAGATCGCTGGCTGGGTCACCGGTGGATGATCTCCTGCACAAGGAAACAAGCCGTGACTCGTAACAAGGAGGATGGGGTGGGGGGTGCTCCTTGTTACCACTCTCCGGCGTGAGAATCAGTAGTTTGCTTGGGAAGCAAAGTAAGATTATAGTAGTAGTGAGAGAGTTGTGTAGAGATACCTCAAACCTGGTTTGGGGTTGGTATTTATAGCCGAGGAGTGAAGGAGGAGATTGATGGATGGGCTGACGACGAGCTGCACCGTTGCAGGTGTGTCAGTCTCGCCGGCCGTGAGGGTTACGCCACGTCAGCCCATTGCTTTAATAGCTCTGACAGGGGACTGTCGCCGGCGCCACTTGGTGTCAGCCACTTGCCTGGCGTGTCAGTCCACTTGCTGGATATGCAGGGTGCGGTGCGAGCCGCATCGCTGCATGTGGTAACGTCTGAAGTTACCGCGTCTCCTACTTGTGATCAAGAAATACGCGAGATGCGGTGTTGGCCGCATCGTCGTATGTTGGAGACTATTTGCTCGCTTCCCTTGTCGTGACGAAAATGGCCATATGATGCGGTGCCAGCCGCATCGACATGTTCATCTTCTTTCGTACTTGGGTCAAGCTATTCATCTTCGAACCGAATGGGTTCGAAGGATGTGACCGCATGGGTGCGGTTTGCTTACTGGTAGGGGTTTGTTTGATGCGGGTAATGGTCGTTTAATGATGAAACAATGGTTAACCGGGCAGGGTTAACACACTGGTCTCGTCAAGAAGGGTTAATCCCTTCCTCTCGGAGATCGCTGGCTGGGTCACCGGTGGATGATCTCCTGCACAAGGAAACAAGCCGTGACTCGTAACAAGGAGGATGGGGTGGGGGGTGCTCCTTGTAACCACTCTCCGGCGTGAGAATCAGTAGTTTGCTTGGGAAGCAAAGTAAGATTATAGTAGTAGTGAGAGAGTTGTGTAGAGATACCTCAAACCTGGTTTGGGGTCGGTATTTATAGCCGAGGAGTGAAGGAGGAGATTGATGGATGGGCTGACGACGAGCTGCACCGTTGCAGGTGTGTCAGTCTCGCCGGCCGTGGGGGTTACGCCACGTCAGCCCATTGCTTTAATAGCTCTGACAGGGGACTGTCGCCGGCGCCACTTGGTGTCAGCCACTTGCCTGGCGTGTCAGTCCACTTGCTGGATATGCAGGGTGCGGTGCGAGCCGCATCGCTGCATGTGGTAACGTCTGAAGTTACCGCGTCTCCTACTTGTGATCAAGAAATACGCGAGATGCGGTGTTGGCCGCATCATCGTATGTTGGAGACTATTTGCTCGCTTCCCTTGTCGTGACGAAAATGGCCATATGATGCGGTGCCAGCCGCATCGACATGTTCATCTTCTTTCGTACTTGGGTCAAGCTATTCATCTTCGAACCGAATGGGTTCGAAGGATGTGACCGCATGGGTGCGGTTTGCTTACTGGTAGGGGTTTGTTTGATGCGGGTAATGGTCGTTTTGGGACCATACCCCTTCAAGTCCCCCCAGTCTAGTGTTGCTCCCTTGTGCAAGTTGCACGTGGGAGGAGTACTGGACTTATAGTGTAGGAAGGTAGTGTGGCAGTTTGGAGAAAATTTTAGGCCAGATCAACCTGGTGATCTGGTAAAAAATCCGGCTATGCCTCTTCCGTACCGGTGAAGGGATTTCGCTTGATGCGAAATTCTCAGCCGTTGCATGTCATCAGGTGGGTTGCCACCTGTTGTTGTGTTGAAGGCCTGTTAGGGACCTTCATAGTAATGCTGCACAAACTTCGAACCAACCTTTTTGATGGTGGTTCGAAGGTTTGCACATGTTTCGAACCTCTTGGAGGTGGTTTCTTCTTCGAACCATTTGCCAGAATGGTGCACGAAGAAGAAAAGAAAAACTTGTAAACCAACCGTTGCGGTCAGGTTTGAAGGTTTTGGATGTTGTGTTAGAACTTTGCTCAAGTTCTATGTTCAGCATCCTATGATGAGATGACCATCCCTTTTTTGTTGGGTGTTCGTGTTCATCTTGATAGCTCTCAAGTAACCGTACGTTCTTTGCGGTTACTTCGTTGCGTCATTGTTGGCCGTGTTTGGTCGAACAATGTGGATCTAGACTATGGGTAAATAAACATGGTCATAGGCAAGGGGATGCCCATCGTTGTTTATTCCAAGCGATCCATTGGTAGGTAAACAAAGTCCTAAGCGGACTTGTTACCGCGGTCCGTTGGCAGGTAAACAAAGTCATAGGCAGACTTGTTACCGCTGTTCGGACACTTGCTGCTTGATAAGTGCTTGTTTAGAGCACGTATCTGCGTTCTTTCTGGGGCCGCTTACCTTCACGCTCCAATACCGAGTTTACAACGAGGTAGCCTCGTTCGGTGATGTGGAGTGAGCTTTGCGTTTCCGTAGCAACCACTCTGCGGAAGCTATGGTTATGTCTGTAGCTCGTCATGGGTGTCTGCAATGTTGCAGTCCCATATTCGCTCAAAGTGTGCTTGTTGCACGGACGTAACTCTTGAAGGTTCAGGAGTCAGGGCTGCTGATGTGCGGGCGCGTAGATTCCGTTCCTTCTTTCTTCTGAAGAAGTTGTTCATGCACCCTCTGTGGTTGTGAACCGGTCAGGAGGGATTTGAAGCTTGAAGAAAAGGAAGGCAATGCGCTTTGCCTGTTCCTGAGATGCGGTTCAGTCCAAAGAACAATACTGGTTCTGAGCATCTGACACATCTGAATGGGTTCATGTGTGTCACTTCCGCATATTTCACGTGTGCTCGTGAGTGATGCGGAAAAGGTAATATATCCCTTTATAGCATAGATAGATATATTTCTACCTATTTTTTAGGGTATATAAAAAATATACCCACGGTGGGCGCCAATGATGAAACAATGGTTAACCGGGCAGGGTTAACACACTGGTCTCGTCAAGAAGGGTTAATCCCTTCCTCTCGGAGATCGCTGGCTGGGTCACCGGTGGATGATCTCCTGCACAAGGAAACAAGCCGTGACTCGTAACAAGGAGGATGGGGTGGGGGGTGCTCCTTGTTACCACTCTCCGGCGTGAGAATCAGTAGTTTGCTTGGGAAGCAAAGTAAGATTATAGTAGTAGTGAGAGAGTTGTGTAGAGATACCTCAAACCTGGTTTGGGGTTGGTATTTATAGCCGAGGAGTGAAGGAGGAGATTGATGGATGGGCTGACGACGAGCTGCACCGTTGCAGGTGTGTCAGTCTCGCCGGCCGTGGGGGTTACGCCACGTCAGCCCATTGCTTTAATAGCTCTGACAGGGGACTGTCGCCGGCGCCACTTGGTGTCAGCCACTTGCCTGGCGTGTCAGTCCACTTGCTGGATATGCAGGGTGCGGTGCGAGCCGCATCGCTGCATGTGGTAACGTCTGAAGTTACCGCGTCTCCTACTTGTGATCAAGAAATACGCGAGATGCGGTGTTGGCCGCATCGTCGTATGTTGGAGACTATTTGCTCGCTTCCCTGCCCGGTCAACCAATCACACCTTTTTCCTTTTTTTTTAAAAAAATAGTTTACCACTTCACCAAGTGTTTAAACCATTGCCAATATTTTTCACCAAAGTTTAAACACTTTTGCCAAATTGACATGGCACGCTCTGATTGGTCGGTTCAACGTTTTGCCACTCTAAACTGTTTAACCACTCCTTATACCCTTAGCGTTTAAGAATTCAATCTGTCAACTCACATGATTTACACATTTACTATACGGTTACCACATCGACGCAAGAGTTACACCTGTCACAAACATCGACGTGACGACACAGGTGTACAAAACAACAAATTATTCCTATACGTGCAAGAATCTGGATTAAAACGTAAAAACATTTTTCACACTCACATAATAAATAAAAAAGTAACCAAAAAAAAAAGAAAAGGAAAAATCAATGTGGCCCACTTCACATCTTCTCCTCCTTCATTCTCACTGCTATATAAACACATCCCTCTGCTCCCCCAAAACACCATAAATATCCGCTCAAATCCAGTTGACACTCAAATTGAATATCAACACACACACACACACACTCGTTAGATACAGGATGACGTCATCACCACCGCGGCTAGATCTGGACGGAAATCCGATCAATCCGTTAACAATTTGCATGATCGGCGCCGGAGGATTCATCGGCTCACATTTGTGCGAGAAACTGATGCCAGAAACGAATCACACTGTGCTAGCAGTTGATGTTTATAGTGATAAGATCAAGCATCTTCTCGAACCGGACTCTGTTCCGTGGTCAGGACGCATTCAGTTCCACCGGATTAATATTAAGAACGATTCGAGGCTCGAAGGACTTATTAAATGCTCCGATCTGGTAATGTTTGTGATTATGTTGATAGATTTGGTTAGTTTAAGTTTGTTGAACTGTTTTTGTTTGTGTATTGTGATGTTAATCGTTTTGATTGAGTATTTCTGTGTTTGAGAGTGTGAATTGGCTTCTGTGAAGTTATTGTAAGTTTAGAAGTGTTTAATACTTTAATTCGGTGAGATATTCTGTTTCAGCTTCTGTATATGTGTTTTGTGCTGTTAATCGTTTTAGATCTGCATGCTTATTTCGTTATTTGAGAGTGTGAACTGGTTTACGTGAAGTTAATTTAGGTTTCGAGTGTTTAATACTTTGATCCGGTGAAATATATTATGTTTCAGCTTCTGTATTTGTGTTTTGGATCTGTATCTTCGTATTTGAGAGTGTGAATTAGTTTCTGTGAAGTTAATTAATGTTTCAGGTGTTTGATAGTCAAATCCGGTGAAATACATTGGTTGTTTCATGCTTGAAGGTTAAAGTAGTGAAATAGTAGAGAAAATGTTATTGCCAGATTTGTCTAATTTTAATTAGTTTCACTGTTTGTGTTTGTGTTTTGTGTTATCAATTGTTTTGGATCTGCATTTTTCATATTTGATTGCTTATTTATCGATTTGAGAGTGTGAATAGGTTTGATGTGAAGTTATTTTAAGTTTCGAGTGTTTAAAACGTTATCCAGTGAAATAGTTTGATTGTTCCATGCATGTAGCTTGAACTAGGGAGATAATATAGAAATTGTTATTGATCGAATGACCGTTGGCTAATTGCTGAGATTAGTTATTGATTACGTGTACCTGTCTCAACGATTGATTATTTTTGTGCAATTTGATTTATCTTGTTTGTTTTGATATCTAGACGGTAAACCTAGCTGCGATCTGCACACCAGCGGATTACAATACCCGTCCTCTTGACACGATTTACAGCAATTTCATCGATGCGCTCCCCGTGGTATGCTTTACATTTATATGGCTATTTCAACAAACTATTCTACTGCTTTTGAGCTTCGAATATATGAAGCAATATTGTGATTTATAATTTGTATCTTCTTCGCATTTTAGGTTAAGTACTGCTCGGAGAATAACAAGCGTCTCATTCACTTTTCCACTTGTGAAGTGTATGGGAAAACTATCGGTAGCTTTCTTCCACCTGATAGCCCCCTTCGACAGGTAAGGATTCAAATAACTACCGAGTTTGTGGGTGTGATTCATATTTTCAATCATAGCTACTTATCAAGTATATTTTTCTTGTATTATATAACCATTTACAGGATCCTGCTTATTACATTCTTAAAGAAGATACTTCCCCTTGCATTTTTGGTTCAATTGAGAAACAAAGGTGGTCTTACGCATGTGCGAAACAGTTAATTGAGAGGCTCATCTACGGTGACCACACTTGTTCTTGACTTGTTAGTGATAATATGATAATTTCCAATGTGGCATGCTCTCATCAGTTTAGTTTTCATTGCAGCCGAGGGTGCGGAGAACGGTCTAGAGTTCACCATCGTAAGGCCTTTCAACTGGATTGGCCCGAGAATGGATTTCATTCCGGGGATCGATGGTCCTAGTGAAGGTGTTCCGAGGGTTCTTGCTTGCTTTAGCAATGTATGTTCAATTTCAGCTTTATGTTTAAACTTTAAAGTTATCACAAAATCTGAACTATTTAAATATGTTTTCCCCGACAATCCTTTCAGAATCTACTCAGGCGTGAACCTCTGAAGCTTGTGGATGGTGGTGAATCACAGAGAACTTTTGTCTATATTAAGGATGCTATTGAAGCTGTTCATTTGATGATTGTATGTTACATCCTTGCTTTCCTCTTCTTTTTTTTTAAATATTTTCTTAATTAATATATATCTAATTGACGACTGCTGGTATATTTTTCAGGAAAATCCCGCTAGAGCTAATGGTCACATCTTCAATGTGGGTAACCCTAACAACGAAGTTACCGTTAGACAGCTTGCTGAAATGATGACCAAGGTAATATCATTTTTTCAATCCTATTTTTGAGGGTAGTTGAAGATCAGGCTTCGGGTAAGCATGTATACCCGCCTACCTATGGGTTATGGGTAAAATGAGTAACGGGTCTCTGATGGGTACTGTATCGGATCGGCATTACCAAAACCCGGCTCATTGTCATCACTATTGTTGATCACAAAGCTATAGGGAATGGAAGTTTGCTAAAAAACGAGTCTCATATCACAGGTATATGCAAAGGTAAGTGGAGAAGATTCGATAGAGACTCCAACCATTGACGTAAGTTCCAAAGAATTTTACGGCGAAGGTTATGATGACAGTGACAAGAGAATTCCAGACATGACCATCATAAACAAACAATTAGGTACTATGCCCACCATATCCTTATTTCTAAAGTGATGGTCCATGAATCGGTATTATTAGTAGTATGAAGGGTTTGGTAAAAAGCAATTGCATTTTTGGTCCATTTTGATTTTTTAATAAAACTTTCATAATTTTTAGTAATTTAAACGAAATGATTTAGGAGGTTTTATTAATTTATTTATTAAAAATAGGGTAAATTGCATTTTACGTCCTTTAACTTATAGCTAAATTGCAGTTATCCTTTAACGAACGAAATTACATTACACTGGATGTCCTTTATGTTACTGTTTCTCATCAAGTGATGTCCTTTTGCGCTAACCTAGTTAACTTTTTTTATATCAACTCTTGAAACGTGTCACTCACATGAGGGTAATGGTCATTTTCACTTAATAAACGAAACAAAATTAAATAAAATAATAATATATATTAACAACAAAATAAGTGAAAATGACCATTATGCCCTCATGCGAGTGGCACGTTAAGAGTTAACATAAAAGACAAACTTGGTTAGGGCAATAGGACATCGTCTGATAACCTAAAGGACATCCAGTGTAATTTTGTTAGTTAAAGGACAGCGTCTGCTTACTCTTAAAAATAAGATGCTGGGCGACTATCAACCCATTAAGTAAATCCCCTTTTTGCTAAACTTCTTGTGTTGACCGAAAAACACAACCCAAATCAACCCTGAGAGATCAAATCATTGTTTTTTTTTTTGTTTTAACTAATATATGTTTTGGAGTGCAGGGTGGAATCCAAAGACATCACTATGGGACTTGCTAGAATCCACACTAACATACCAACACCGCACATACGCTGAAGCGGTCAGGCAATCCATTGCAAAACCAGTAGCCAGTTGAAAGTGTGAAAACAAGGTTCCTTTTGAATGTTTTAAAGCTGTATGTGCAATATTGGTTCATTTTGTTGTTTGTGTTTCCATGTCTAAAAGTAGTTGATACTTGATAGTTGCTAGGAGACTTGCACCTGTAATGTGTAGCAATAAAAAGGGAGTCTCCTTTTATCATGAGTTTTCCACCACCAAAGAATTGGCTTTCGAGCTCGGTTTTGCTTTTCGTTTGTTATCTTTCGCTAGCTCGGCAGCATTTTAATAAATTATTGTTGTATGTGTAATTTATGGTATGAATGTCAAGAAATTGGTTATGGCATTGGTAACTTGGTCATATGAACTATTATGAAGCGTTTAATGAAGAAAATGATGGGTTTTGTTTATGGATGGTCATGGATACATGTTGAAAGAATTGATTCACTTAAAGATCAAAGTATAAAAGATTTCAGAAAGAAATTAAATTTCGAGAAATATTATCTTTATTTTTTCCTTAATAATAATTAAAAAATCATAAAAATAATAAAAAAGATATTGATTTGATGGTTGAAACTTGAAAGGTTTGTATAAACTACAAATCAATAGGAGATGCCATATTTTCACTCAAAATCAAATCTAAAAACCAAATAAATTTTATCACTCAAAATCAAATCTAAAAACCAAATAAAATTATTGGAAATAAAGATGTTATAACTTTTCTAAAAGATGTTTAAAGCAAATAAATTTTATGGAAATAAAGATGTTATAAAAAGAAGCTAGAGGACTAAACTGTTATAAAAGTTATGATCAGAAGTCACTGGTTGAAAGATAAAAAAAAGATAAACACGTTTAAAGATTAAATATTTCGAAAACAATATGAAAAAAATAGACATTATGACATATATGTGATCAAATGTGACTATCCCTTATATCAAAATCATAAAACCATATTAAAAGGTACAAAAAGAAGAAGAAGAAGAAAAGTATAACATGGTATCTCGATACCCAACAGGACTACACATCGACCAAGCACACACTAATCAAATCAAAGAAAATGCAAATTTTAAGATTTTAAGATCAGAGTGAGAATTAGGCGGTATTGATAATTTTAATCTTACATCTGATTGTGAAGTTACGGTTCATACTTGTCGTTTACTTGTTGGCATGTTGCTCATTACCCATTGGATTGGCGAGTATACCCTCAAATATTGGTGTACTGGCCTCAATGTTAATTTTTTCAATTAAACTTCTAAGAGATCTGTACTCTGTAGTTTACTAATTCGAGTTCGGGTAATTGAGCGGGTGTATCTAATACCATACCCGTCTTAAACCTACGATTTTTTTAAATTAATTCTATACCTAAATAGACGTCCCAAATATTTTGAGTTTCGAGTATTCTCGTCATGTCCAGGTTCTTTGATGAATCACATTAGCTGGATAGCTTGACCGGCCATGTGCAGGGGTAGACCCACATAGTGCGGGTCAGAGCCCTAGACCTCAATGTTTTTTTCAAAATTTAGTGGAATCGCTATGTTAATTTTTTCAAGGATTCCATAAAAATATTAGTTAGACCCCATGGTATTAGATGCAAAGCTAGTATGATGGTAAATACCCTTGTTTAACAACAAAGGGATCCCATGTTTTAGTTTGAAGACTCGTTTTTTTTAAACCAGATTAAAACTAGTGTTAATAAAAACAAAGCATGCATTGCACCATGACCCTTTAATTAACTTTTTTAAAATCACAAATTGAATGTATTTGAGTGGTTTAATTTATTTCATAGTTGATTAGCAAATGGTCTAAATAACAATTTTAATTATAGTAATCTCCATCAAAAAAAGACTTAAAACGAAATTTTGAAGTAACAGTTCTAAGCAACCCATTAATCGTCACTACATGATATCTTGATGCTTGAAAATAGTATTTATTATAATATTGAATTTATTATGTTCCTAGCCTCGAATCGACCTGAAAATTTAACATTTGTTTGTGAAAAAATTTTACACCGAAGAAGAGATCGAAGTGGAAAAAAATCTTGAATACAGCATTGAACATGTGATATTAGTACATGGTGAATTTTAGTTCATATCAAGAATACCCGACCATAAACATTAACTTACATTCAAGTAAAAGAATTGTGTTAAAATGCAACTATCATTCTCATTTTTTTTTTTTTGTAAAATCATATATATATATATATTTTTTTCATAAAAAGCTATATATATATTTTATTATAACCGATTCAGTTTGATGAAACTTTATTCAGAGTTTGTTACCACATCCTAATTGTTTGTTTAATTGACCAAACAGGTAGATTTTTTATTATTAAAAACAGTTTATAATTCTTAAAAACGAGTATCCAACTTATTAAGCCTACAATAACTAAAGGGGTGGGCTAAATTGAATATACCCCTATTTGTTACTTGTCATATTTCCCCCTTTAAAAATAAGTTTAAAAGTTTTCAAATTTCATCCTTCTAAAAATTCTTAATTTTTTTTATAATTAGTTTTATTTTAAAAGAAAAAGGATTCAAATTATTTTCTGTATGGTCGAGTCAAGAACATCATAAAGTACGAAATCAAATCAAAATAAATATATATAAACATTATTAAACACTCGAAAGTTAATGGCTTTCTTTTCGATAATAGTTTCATTAACCTTAAACTTCAAGTTTTAACAATACTAAATCGAAATTCTAAACTTGTATTCAAACACAAAATTCGAACGCCTCATCTAACTCACTGCTAAAAGGGAAAACCATACAGCAAAATAATTTGTATAAAATGCATAACCATGATTTGGTAATTATAAGCTACCCGAGTACCTGTTGTGCATTGCATAAAATAAAGGGCCAACACCACAACAAGGTTGGGTTTAACATCAAACGAAAATGAAGTTATCGAAATTGGAAACCATAAAAATGAATACATATACCTTGAGTACGATATTGTTTGGCCGGTATCGGTTAGGTTTGATACGGTATCAATTCATTGAAACCGAAACCGAAACCATATAAGTTAATATTGTTACCGGTACCGCTATTGTTCGAGTGGTATCGAATCGGTTCGTTAGGATAGCAATACTTGTGTTGGAATTTCAAAAAAAAAAAAAAAAAACACTTTCCTAAAGAAATAACTATAGTAAAGTGAAGACAAAACATTTTCGAAAAAAAACATTTAAAAAAAACTAACAATAAAGGGATTACAAAATGACAAAAAAAAACAAAAAGGATTAAATTGTATTAATTTGAAATTTCAAGGAGGAGGTACGTTTAGTAAAATTCAAGAAAATGGGGGTACGTTTAGGAGCCCCTAAAGGGGTGGGCTACTAAAATAAAAGTTGTTAAGTTCTTACTTCTGTACGCACCTCATGAAATTAACATATTCTTATTCTTACAATAAACATATAAAAAAGGTATTAAGATAATACTTTTAGCACAATTCACAATCAAAGAAATTTTCTTAAAACTGTCCTAAGATTATCATTACATTTTTAAACTATATTCTATCTATTATTACAAAAAAAAAAAAAAAAAGTTCCTGTGGAATATATATGTATTTCGAAAACAATTTCATTTTCTCAACATGAACAAAAAAACATGCTTTAAATACTTGTTCTACCAAAATATAATATCTGATAACAATATGTGAATGTATGACATTGTGAATCAATATAAAATCTTGATGATGATGATCTAAAGTACCATAAACAACAGAATTAAAAAGGTTAATATCAACCAAACCAACATATTCATATGTCTAGAATCATAATATCATATATCTATGACTATACTCACTTTTTTTCTAAATTTCCTGCTTGAAGAAGTTCAACCAGCCAAAATCTACTCCGAATCCGTAAAATCAACCTCGCTACATTCGCTCCCATCCGAAAACCGCCCATCACAAACGGTCCACGGGTTCTGAAACCACAGGATCCTTTCACACATCTCAGCAAGATCACCATTCAACTCCACATTCCAACTCCCTTGAATGTCAAGATGAGTTATTGCTTTACATTTAGTGAGGATTTCCGACAGGCCCGAGTCACCAAACCGACCAAAACAAAGCTCGATCTGCTGCAGGCGTGGCATGGTGTGAGCAATGGTGGTGGCTTCAGAATCGTCAGCAGGTAGCAAGCCTGCATCGAGTGGAGGCATGTTTCGTTTCAAGTGGAGTAAAGACGTGCAGTTGTTACCGAATGCTTCGAGGCCGGTGCTTGTGATCTTGAGGCAGTGGCTGATATCCAAGAGTGTGAGATTTGGTAGTGGTTTTATGTGTTTCAATACCATTTGGTCAGTGATATCAGTCATGGGCATTTGTAGCACTTTTAGGAAACTCCCACTGAAATAGACATACAATTAACAGGAAAAATATCATATTATTAATTGAACTATGTTCTTTATTAAACTATAAAAAAGGTGTTGGACAAGTCGGTCTAACCCAGCCCGACACGTTTTAAGTCATTCTAACCTAGCCCAACCCGTTTAAAAGTTGGTCTAACTTGGCCCGACCCGTTTAGAATGCCAATTTTTTTGTCACAAGTTTATACAATAATGTTGCATGAAGCTTGCAACACTATCATCCATTTAGAATGCCATTTTTTTTTTAATTTAACAATGTTTTTATTTCTAGCAAAATTTCAAAGTTCTAAATGCTCTCCTGTTATGCCCTGGCTCCTGAGAAAGAGTTTGGCCAAGCCCAATGGGCTTGACGAATGTGGGCCTGAGCCCGCTAAACCAGGCCTAAGAGTGAGTATGAAATTGCAAGAAATGCATATAGTAATCAATAAACTTAGTATTTTGTAGTAGTGCAAAGAGAAAAGTGTCCGGATAGTTCCTGTGGTTTGTCAATTTTTCACCTTTAGTCCCTAAATTTTTAAAATTATAGCTATAGTTGCAAAAGTTAGAGACTATAGCTGTAATTTTAGAAAGTTAGGGACTAAAAATGAAAATGGGCAAACCACAAGACTATCTTGGCATTTTTCTCTAGTGCAAAACATCACAACAAGACTTGTAAGCAGAATTTATCACCTCTAAATAATTAATTACCTTAGCCTAAAACAAATGGTATTATTAAGTAAGATGATGTAAAGTTACCATATAAACATGAAACTTGCAACTTACATATGCTCAACTTTAGTTTCTACTTTAGCAAATATAATTACAAAGTAGACTACTCATAAGGTTGATTTGTATTCACATGTAAAATCATATAGCATAACCTCATGTACTAGTTTCACTTTTTTTATAAAAATAGTAAAGAAATTCTGTAACTTATAAATGATTAATTATAATAACAAATAAATAAATAAATATTATTATTATCATCATCATTATCAAACCAAGAACAGAAATCACAAAAATCAGAGTACAATTCAAACACATAATATAATAATTGTAAAAGCCAAAAAAAATGTTTATTCACATTCTTGAGGTGCAAGCTAACCATTAACCTTCATCTATGGAAGGAACATGATCATCCAAAACAAACTCACCATGGTTTCAAGCCAAGAAAAAAAATCAGATGGGATTCCAAGCAACAACAACAATAATATCAATAGTAATAATATTACTATTTTTATTATTACCTTAAATAATATTATCATTATTATAAATCATCATCAATGATCATCATCATCATCAAAACAAGAACAGAAAATCACAAAAATCAGAGATGTTAAAAGCCAAAAAAAAAAACATGTTTATTTACATTCTTGAGGTGCAAGTAACCCATAAATCTAGAACAAAAATCACAAAAATCAGATGAGAAGCAAGAACAATAACAATAAATCCTATAATATTAATATTTTTATTATTACTATAAGTTAATATTATTATTATTATTATAAATCATGATCGTCATCATCATCAAACAAAAATCACAAAAACCAGATTTATTCTAAACAAAAACAACCCACATTTTAACAAAAACCAGATATATTCTAAACGAAAACAACCCACATTTTAAACACAAACAACAACAATAATAATATAATAAATTAATAATTATAATAATCTTACCAGTGAGATACAAAGAAGAAGCCAGACTCTCCCATCCTATAAACACACAACCGTTGAACCATAAACTTACTCCTTCTCAACAACCCTCTCACCACCCGGTCCACCGCATGACTATCATTGCGGCGCCGACACCACGACTGGACATCAACCTCGGACCAGCAGTACGGTCCTCCAACAACCTCGTTCCAACCTTTGCAGACCAATGGCACCCTCCTCATCATTTCTTCTGTGGGTGTTACTTTTCCAAATATGAGTGACAGGATTTCTGGGTTTAGTTGCTCCCAACTCCGCCACTGTTGTTCTGCCACCACCGCCGCCGCCGGTGGTGGTGATGATGACGACGTCGTTTTGTTGGTGGGTGGTGACAGTAGTACCATTTTCTTGCTCATTTTTGTTTCTCTGCTGCACTGTGTGTGACAGTGTGAGTGTGTGTGATGGGCTGGTCAGTGATTTTGGTATACTGCACACAGAGAGAGAGTGTGTGTAATGGGTTTTTGACACGTGGCAGGTGAGTGATCTGACGGCTGGTAATAATTAAAGAGACGCCAATGATAAACGAGAATTTTGATATGTGGTTAAAATTCTTGATTATTTTTTTTTAATATGAGATTATACGGATAGGGAGAGGTTAAAATCTTGATTATTTTTTTTTAATATCAGACTATACGGAGTGAGAGAGGCTTGGAAAGAGGACGTTGTGCGACATGTGAACGTCACGTCAGCACACGTTAGAAAAGTGACATAGTTTAAAAACAGGAGGAGTGAGACGGGCCGTGAAAGGATGGTGTGAGACATGCACAGACCCTTTATTATAAAACAAATCTAATAAATAAAAAGAAAAAAAAACAAATCTCTAAACCACACCCACATCATCATTAACAAGAATACAACACCTGTAGAAATCCTCCCGCACCCTCCCCCAGGCCAGACACAACGTTACCTCCGGGGAGGTGATCCGGCATGGTTGTGACTTCCGCATCACTTTTTCACGCGGAATGGTTTTTGTATTCTCATGATAATAGTTACATACTATAATTTCATAGTAAAAAAGAAAGGGAAAATTACCAAAGTAGCCGTTTGACCAGCCCAATTTCGAAAATAGCCATTTGACCGGGCATAATGGACCCTCCCATCAAAGTGAACTCCCATTTTTATGCACCTTCAATCCAACCACACGCTAGTCGCCACGTGTCCCTTCAGCCTGAACCGGCTTTATGCCGCATCGCCTGTCAGCCGAGCCGCTTCCCCCCCAAGCCAAGCCGCTTCGCAGAATGCCTGATTTATGCCGCTTTGAGGACTGCCTAGCCGAGCCGCTTCATGGTCAAGCCGAGCCGCTTTACCCCATTCCAAGCCGCTATAATCTGAATTTAAGCCGCTTTACCCCCAAGCCGCTATAACCTGTGCTCAAGCCGTTTCATCCAACATCCAAGCCGCTACACCCTGGATACGAGCCGCTTCAGCTTCCCGCCAAGCCGTCTAAACCTATGGCCAAGCCGTTTCACCATGGTCAAGCCGTTTCATCCAATATCCAAGCCGCTACACATGTTTTTTTATTTATAATTTCGTATGTATATATACACATCTGTTTTTTTTATAAAAACTAACCTAGTTGGACTCAGTTAGTTGGACTCAGTTAGTGGTTTCTTAACTGAACTAACTGAGTTTTCTAACTCAGTTAGTGGTTTCTTTTATAAAAACTAACCTAGTTGGACTAACTAGGTTATTTTGAATGTATTAAAGGATCTACTAACTAGGTTAGGTTTAAACTAACCTTGTTAACCAAAAACTAATTTATTAAAATATTAGTTTATTTAATTTAATAAAATATTAAATTATTAAATTAATAATTGATAAAAACCAAAGAGAAAAGAGATAAAAATGAATTCTATTCTTCACAATATTCAACCTAGTTATTAAATATATGGAGAGAAAGAGTATTTTGATATTTTTTTGATTTTTTTTTGATTTTTTTTGATGTTTTTTGATATTTTTTTGATGTTTTTTTATATTTTTTGATATTTTTTAAAAAATGCTACTGAAGCGGCTCGGCTTGTACTTTACGCGGCATGGCTTGTACTTTAGGCGGCATGGCTTGTACTTGTGGGCAGGCGGCGAAGCGGCTTGGCTTGGAGGGGAAGCGGCTCGGCTGACAGGCGATGCGGCATAAAGCCGGTTCAGGCTGAAGGGACACGTGGCGGCTAGCGTGTGGTTGGATTGAAGGTGCATAAAAATGGGAGTTCACTTTGATGGAAGGGTCCATTATGCCCGGTCAAATGGCTATTTTCGAAATTGGGCTGGTCAAATTGCTACTGTGGTAATTTTCCCAAAAAGAAATATGGTTATTTTTACCATATGAAAACGAGATCTCTTTTATGTATATTTTTGTTTTAAAAAATGTAAAGAAAATATGTAAATATTAACTTCCAATGTGATAATATGGTTATAATTAGATTTCTGTTATACCAAAACCATAAAAGCTTATTTCTTCAAATTGTACAAAAAGAAAAAGAAAAATTTATTACGGGATGGTCATGACTAATGCGGTCTAAAGTAATCAGTTTTCGGCTTAGTAAAAAAAATACTTAAAGTTGATGAATAAAAGAATAAAAGATAAGATGATCAATGTGTGCCCCAGTCATTGAACATTCTTAAAATGTTGAGCTATAAGTTTATGGGGTGTGGGTTGAGGTGGTCGTGAGTAAATAACGTGGAACACCTTGCCAGAAAAATTGGTGTGGAGGAGGTGTTTGTTCAATTAATGGAGTGGATCAATCAGGTTTATGGGGTGTGGGTTGAGGTGGTCGTGAGTAAATAACGTGGAACACCTCGCCAGAAAAATTGGTGTGGAGGAGGTGTTTGTTCAATTAATGGAGTGGAGCAATCAGGTGTAGGCACGTGGCATTTCCATCATAGGAACACCACGTCCACCAAATGTGGACACCATATTGAAATGGTGTGACACATATGTGACAATTTTTACGCGCCATAGCCTTAGAGAATCACAGTCAATGAACGGCTTGGTATAGATCAAGGTACACCCCATAATCTGTCAAAATCAAGGTACACACCCATAAAAGATGAACGTTACATTTTAGCAACGGTAAACAAATTATGTTATAATCTTTTAAAAAGACTTATAATATCACATGCTTTTTTATAATATTTTTAATGCTATAAAAACGAGGTGACCATAAATAATTTTTAGAACGCTAAAAAGGGAAACATGATAGTTAGAATCATTTTGTTGGGTTACAAACTAAGATTGCTTACAAACGAAAGATCACTATCGTGTTAACTATAACTAATAATTAATGATAATATATGTTTATGTGTAATTTAAGTTAATTTCAATGAAGTGATAATCTTTTGTTTGGTTACAAACGATGCATTGTTGATGTGAGGTTCAACTCTTTATCAACATTCTCGAGCATGTTTAAAAAATCAGTTTTGTAAAAAGAATAATGATTTATGGACGGCTTGGTCGTAGAATATTCGAGTGACGCCATAACACAATTTGTCAAGATTAAAGTCGAAATCATGTGTCTACACCCATAAAAGCTACTAAAGATACATTTAAGAGGTGTTCATATCCTAGAAAATTTAGGAATTGTTGTTAATAAAAAATAAATAAATAAACCTACGTTATCATTGTTAATGCCGCCTCAACACTATGTAACACTAATGAGATGAGAATTTAGACAAAATGACCCATATGACTATTTTTCATATGGCCCATATGGTTATTTTCTCCGTGTCATACGACCCATATAGACTATACAACCGTATAACATTCAATGGTGTCTGGATAGTATGTCAGTGGTGTTTGTTTAGCTGTCACTATGATGAGTTTTGTAATACATGAAAATTCAAAAATCCTTAAATATTAAATATCAATTTAATAGGTAAGTCTTTAAATGAATTTAATACTTCATAAAATTGATCAAATGATTATGATTATATACTGAACTAGTATTAAGCCCCTGCGTTGCACCGGTTGTCATAAAACTGTGTTAAGTAGTAGCAATACTATACTATTGTCAGTGATCACCGACACCCGAAAAGCTCGTAAAAACAAAATAAATAAAAACTGGAAAAAAATAACGCCGAGCGCAAAGCAGATGTAAAATCTTTGAATCGCGCACGCTCGTTGTTGAGAAAATTAAACCGAAACGTAAAACATAGAAAAAAATAACTAAGTCCATCCAGGACCCGCATTTTGGACGAACTTGTCAAGCGCAGAAAAATAGATGTGACGCGACGGGGCAGTCAAACGGGAAAAAAATATACGAAAAAATGTTGAACCCCACATGCACGTTGCGGTGCGTTAACTCACAAATTTTATAACAAAACGAAAAACTTGGAAAGATGAAAAGTATGGTGGACCAAAATTGAAAATAAAAAAGAGTTGGGATTAAATTGCAAAAAAAAATGAAAAACTTTGGGTTAAAAGTAAAAAAACAAAGGGTCTAAATTGCAAAATTGAAGTTATTTATTAATTTTAGATAAAGATAAGGATAAAAATAAGTGATATTTATATATTGGTTATTAATTAATATTAATATTAAAAGAAATTTATTAAATAAATATAAATAAAATTTATAAGGTTGAAGGAGAAAATGACATGTGGCATTATTTAGAGTCTTTTATTATAAGTTAGATACGTTACTAACTATATATTATACAATTATTATTTAGGTGTTCAAATAATAGTATCAATTCTTATATTGATAAGAATACAGTAAATTAATAAGTAAATCTATACATAATCTAAAATTTAGTTACATCTTCTATTTTAAAGTCTAATTTATGATGTTTTAAATGCAATTCTTAAAATAAATTTGATTAAAATAATATATTACAAAATCATAATCCGCCTCCATCCCCGTTATCCCTTTTAATTAGGGTTCTCTCAACCTCTGAAGATGGAGAATCCATCTTCCACAACCAAACCCCTCCTCGACGAATTTTAAGGGAAATCACCAATTTGGCATCATCTGTCTTTCTCACAGTTCGACTTTTTGAAACCCTAATCTCCGTTTGCCTCAATCACTACCGCGATATGCATCAATCTCCGAAGGCAATAAAGTCGCTGATGTGTGCGAAGGCGGTACTCGACGTCAGTGATGCACGCTTGAATGTGACGACACTAAACCCTAAACCACTGACGATGGTGCGATTCGTTTAAAAATGGTACTTTCTGATTTCGTTTGATCTTACATGTTCAGTTCAAATTTTTGTTTTGGTCTTTTGAATATGTAGTGATGAAATTAGTTAGGTTAATTTGAGTGTTTTATATTTGGTTTGATTTGATGATTTAAGTTTTGATATTATGAATTAATTCGTTGTGATTTTTTGTTTATTGTTTATTGTTCATCTGTTAGTCGATTAGGTGTTTTTGTGTTCAACATCCGTAAACCAGGTTGCTAATTTCTTTATTTACCCTTGGTGTTTTGGTTTCTAATTATTAGGCGGTTATTTACCCTTGGTGTTTTGGTTTCTAATTATTAGTCGGTTTTCAGACGGAAATCAGGCTCGAAAACCAGTAGTAACAACACATTGTATGGAATTGATCTTTTATTTTTTTTGTAAAATGCTATGGCTCTTATTTATGTATAATTAGTAGGTTGAAGGTAGTGTTTCACTGAGTAACACTGTTTAAATGATCTGATATTTGTTAATTGTTGTTAGTTTTAATAGTGAAGCAACCTAATATAGTATGATGTTGATCAGGTTGGGGATTTCGGCCTTTCAAAATTGAAGCATTCAACCTTTTTATCTGCTATATCCGGGGGAGGGACGGTAAGAACATTCTCTTTGGCTATTTTCATGAAGTGTGAAAACTGGGAAAAAAATTTATTGATTGTGGTTATGTCTTTTGCAGCCTCAATGGATAGCACATGAAGTGCTTCGTAACGAACCTTCAAACGAGCTGTAAGATTCAGTTAGCATCTTGAAATTAGTCAATTGAGAATATGAGTTCCAAGATAATATAAACTTTTACTGCATACAACATTTTAATCGTTTTATTTAACAAAAATTTTATTTTTGAAAGAGTAGACTATTTCACACACCAAAAAAACTGCTAAGAAATAAATTATTGGTTCATGGCAGAAAGTCGTTCGGGTTATCCCAACCCGAAATATTTGAGAATATGGTTGTCTTTAAAGGCAAATAGTGTTGTTGTTATTATTTTTATTATTTTGTTTTGATTATTTTTGGGTGAGCTAGGATTGAAGTTTGGGGATTATTGATTCATCTTATTCATGAGATGAATCTAATGGTGAAGTATATGTATATCTTCTTGGTGTTGCAAGCGTACGCCATTGTTGGATATTTGGTTGTTCAACAATCTTCGGGTGATCATTTCCATTTTTACCCTTCTCAAAGTTTTGTTTTTTAGCTTATGATTTAAATCTGCCATGATATTCACTAGGTTGGGGACTTCGGTGTTTTAAAGTTGAAGCATGCAGCCTTTTTATCTGCTAGATCCGGAGAGGGACGGTAAGAACATTTTCTTTCGCTATTTTCTTGGTTAAGTGTCAAAACTGGCAAAAAAAATATTGATCATGGTTATGTCTTTTACAGCCTCAATGGATGGCACCTGAAGTTCTTCGTAACGAACCTTCAAACGAGAAGTAAGATTCAGTTAGTATCTTCAAGTTACTCATTTGAGAATATGAGTTCCAACATAATACAAACTTTTAGTGCATACAACATTTTAATCTACCACTTCATGTGATCATTTCCGTTTTTACCCTTCTCAAAGTTTTGTTTTTTAGCTTATGATTTAAATCTACCCTGATATTCATTAGGTTGGGGATTTCGGCCTTTTAAAGTTGAAGCATGCAGCCTTTTTATCTGCTAGATCCGCGGAGGGACGGTAAGACCATTTTCTTTCGCTATTTTCTTGGTGAAGTGTCAAAACTGGCAAAAAAAACTTGATTATGGTTATGTCTTTTACAGCCTCAATGGATGGCACCTGAAGTTCTTCGTAACGAACCTTCAAACGAGAAGTACGATTCAGTTAGTATCTTGAAATTAGTCATTTGAGAATATGAGTTCCAACATAATATATACTTTTAGTGCATACAACATTTTAATCGTTTTATGTCAAAATAATATTATTTTTTGAAAAGTATACTATTTGACGCGGCACAAAAGTTTTAAAAAATACATCATTGATTCATGATAGAAAGTACTTCGGGCCATCCCAGCCCAAAACATTTGAGAATATGGTTGTCTTTAAAGACAAATAGTGTTGTTATTGTTTTTTTGTTATTTTGTTTTGATTATTTTTGGGTAAATAGGGTTTGGAGTTTGGGGATTATTGATTCATCTTCTTCAATGAGATGAATCTGATGGTGAAGTATATGTATATCTTCTTCCTGTTGCGGGTATACACCATTGTTGGTTCTTTGGTTGTTCAAGAAACTTCAGTTGATATTAATTCTAGGAATTATTGTGGTCAGGTAATGATTCTTCATATTATTAAAATTGTCTCATTATATCATATTATTTCATAATAAATTATGTATAGATTTTAGGGTTTTAGCTAGGGATATTGATTAATGAGGCTTTTTACATACCACAATTGCATGAACATTCAATGGGGCAATTTACGGTAGGCTTTAATTGCATTGATTATTCACCAATTTCTTCCTAGGAAGGTGAATGGTCTTAATTTCTATTATATGACCTCCACCCTCCCTATTGTTGTGGGCCCATATTCAGAGTTGTTAATCTACTGTCATGTCTAGCTCTGTTAGTGTTAATACATCAGGAATTGGTGTTGGCAACCAACTGGTCCTTGCTGACCTCCGTGAAGGGAGTACCGGCCCCATCACGGTTATGGTTTGCAGAAAGTGGGACGTCACAAGTGTCAATGGACACTTCATGAGCACTGACCTGTGTTTAGCCATGGTCAGCTTTATGTCACGCTTTCAAGGGTTACGACACCTGGAGGTTTAAAGATTGTCATCGTCGGGGATGGCAACGGTAGCATGAAAAACCATACCAGAAACATCGTTTACAAAGAAACGTTTAACAATTTGGCGACATCAGATCAGACACAATAAACAATACTTGCCATACTGTAATTTTTTTGGACTACCAAGAAACTTTTATCGCCTTTATCGCTGTTAATCCAACATAATAACTGATGCATACCCTAAACCCATTTTTTTGTTTGTTCCGTCCCAAACACAACAGCTATATACGTACCACGTTGAGTATTATGCATCTACCCTCCGACGACCAACTATCCCCATATTCTGCCAGTAACGCCAACGCAACAACTATTTATGTGCCACGGGTGGTAGGAATGTAAGTCTTTATAGCTTCCATTAAATTTTGAAAACTCATAGTCTTTTTTATTTCTTGGTTTTTTGATTGTTGATTTTATTCCGATACATGTGCTGATTGGTTTATTTGTATATTTTAGGAAGAAAAGGCACCGATGATTCAAAAACTATTGTTTGTTGCTGGTTTGAACACATTTACACAAACGCATCTTGGGGCACGGTTGCCAGCTGTCGTGGGGGGGGGGGTCATACACTTTCGTGCCCACTACTATTTCAATCATTTTGGCTGGTCAATATAGCGACATCGTTGATCCTCAAGGTTGCTAAATGTGTTGAGATTGGATTGTATGAGTCTGATTTGCCCTTAGTATGCATATATAAATATGTACGTCTATATATATATATATATTATCTGCATATAGGGGATATGTATATAGATTGCTGCTAACTATGCCTAAAAAATTTTGTTTTATATGCTTCCTTAACGTTCTGTATGTTGCTAAATGTGTTGAGATTGGATTGCCCCAGATTATGCCAAGAAACTTTTATCACCTTTATCGCCGTTAATCCAACATAATAACTAATGCATGCCCTAAACCCAGTTTTTGTTTGCTCCGTTCCAAACACAACAGCTGACAACCAGCTATCCACATAGTCTGCCAAGAACGACAGCGCGACAGCTACTTCTGTGCCACAAGTGGTGGGAATGCAAGTGTTTTCAGTTTCCACTAAATTTTGAAAACTCATATTCTTTGATATTTCTTAGCTTTTCTTAATTTTATTCAGAGACATGGGATGGTTGGTTTATTTGTCTATTTTAGGCTGAAAAAGCAACGATGATTCAAAAACTATTGTTTGTTGCTGGTTTCAACACATTGACACAAACACATATTTGGACACGGTTGCCATCTGTCGTTTTGTGGGGGGGGGGGGGTCATACACTTTCGTGCCTACTACTGTTTCAATCATTCTGGCTGGTCAATATAGCGACCCGTGGAACCTCAAGAAGTGGTTACACACTTGCACATCAACCTTTTATAAAACTTATAGTGTTTCGTTCAATTTTACATCCAATTGACTCCCACATGTTGATGATTATATAGAAAATTGAGAGGATTATGAGAGGGACTTAAGGAACTGTTGTTATTGTTGCTTCAACTCTTCAAATTGTGCTTCGTTTTACTTGACTTTGGCGTAATACCACACGGTTAGTTTTGAATCATGTTACACATTCTATCTTTTACCATTCAGAATTTAATTGGTTGGAAATGTTTCTGTTTTTATGATTTCAGATTCATGAGACCATTATCTGCAGTTTCATTGGTGGCTCTAACCGGTTATACATCATAAGAGCTTGGTTTTACCTTGGTATGCATATCTAAATATGTGCGTGTATATATATATATATTATCTTCATATAGGGGATATGTATATAGATTGATATAGATTTATAGATTTATATAGATTTAATAATGTAGATTTATAAATGTATAGACTCCTCATATTCAACTTCCATAACATCAAATTATTACTATTGACACAAACACATATTTTGACACGGTTGCCATCTGTCGTTTTGTAGGGGGGGGGTCATATACTTTCGTGCCTACTACTGTTTCAATCATTTTGGCTGGTCAGTATAGCGACACTGTGGAACCTCAAAAGGTGGTTACACACTTGCGCATCAACCTTTTATAAAACTTATAGTGTTTAGTTCAATATTACAACCAATTGACTCCCACATGTTGATGATTATATAGAAATTGAGAGGATTATGAGAGGGACTCAACGAGCTGCTGCTATTGTTGCTTCAACTCTTCAAATTGTGCTTCGTTTTAGTAGACTTTGGCGTAATATCACACGGTTAGTTTTGAATCATCTTACACATCCTATCTTTTACCATTCAGAATTTAATTGGTTGGAAATGTTTCAGTTTTTATGATTTCAGATTCATGAGACCATTATATGCAGTTTCATTGGTGGCTCGAACCGGTTATAGATCATATGAGCTTGGTTTTCCCTTGGTATGCATATCTAAATATGTGCGTGTATATATATGTATATATATATATATATATATTATCTGCATATAGGGGATATTTATATAGACTGATATAGATTTATATATTTATATAGATTTAATAATATAGTTTTATATATGTATAGACTCCTCATATTCAACTTCCATAACATCAAATTATTATTATTGGTTATCATTAATGCAACTAGATGTGTGAGCACCTTTACATTCTCATATTCCGATCTTGTAACATCTTTGCTTTTTAACTTCCATTAAAATGAAAACTGCCATAGGTTATCCCAAGAGCCTACTTATCATGTCTCTATAAATACACAACCATATTCAAGCATCCTACCTTTCGTTATACAACCTGTGGCTGAATATCGAAAGACACCTGCAAACATGAAGAAAACTACTGCTGTTGCTAACTGTACAGAAAGTTTGGCGACTGTTGAAGAAATATTAAACCATGGTCGAGAAAATAAGAAACACACGGTATCAACACTTTCTATAATTTCGAATGTTTCCCCCAGCATTATTATTATCCATACATTAAACATGTTTCTTCTAATCCATGCAGAATGCTGAGTTCAATTGTCGTGTGGTGATTAAAGGCGTACATAATAGCGAAGAGTGGTTCAAACTTATGTGTGGAGGAGGAAAATGCATGAAAGGTGTATCGCATGATCACGGGGAGATGTGGTGTGAAGGCTGTGAAAACCCAGTTATGTTTCCCTGAGCAAGGTTCGTCTTTGGTATTCTATAGTTATGTGCATTGGCAAACGTCTTTATACATTTTCACATCTAAATAAAAAAAAAATATTTCAACAGGTTCCATCTTCAACTTGATGTGGTCGATTCCACGGCTAATGTGGTCATCGTGTGCTTCGATGACACTGCACAGCTTCTAACAAGCACCACTGCTCAGTCTATACTCAATGTGGAATCGGGTCTCTCGCACATCTACACCGTTTCTTCCGCAAGCAACCAGGATAGCTTCACACCAGTCATGATACGGACCTCTAACGGTAGCATCTCAACGCTCCCAAACTGCTTACATTCACTTATAGGCACCACCCGAACCATCCAAGTTGATACATCCACATACTACCACCATGGGGCCTTTGAGAGCTTCAACTGCAAACGTGTGCTCCCAGACGAAATCAGCTGTCAATCCGTTGGATCTACCACTCCTACTCCCATGACTAGGAAGGGTAAAGGGGTGATGACAATTCCAACACTGGTTAAGCTCAAAGAAACAGTCAGCAAGTACATGTAAGTTTCTATATATACTTTTGACTTACGAAATTCCATGAACCACGTAACTACCTGTCCATTTGTATTGTGTTTTAGAAAATGTTCAAAATTGAATAATATATGCTACAAACATCATGTTTATTTCTTTATGACTACAATGACACCACCGGTTTTGATATGTGCTTTTTCGACTTGATATGTTTATTTCGTTTGGATATTTAAGTTAAATCGTTAGATTATGTTCTTCCCCCTATTTTTACATGCCAAATAGCTAAATGGAATTAATTGATTTTCAATGAGTTTGAACTGTAGTTCATAGATGGGAATTTACTTGAACGGAGTTACATTCTTTCAAGTTTTTAATGCAAAATAATGGAAATATATAGATCGTCGAATTTAAGGTTCAGCCTAACATTTCCCTTCTTTTTTCACAGCCCTAATTATGAAGATTTTGATTCAGATGGCTCTGTGGGTAGCTAAGGGGAACGTCGACTGCATGGTCATGCATTAGCAACAGAAAATTTCGTTGATTATTGAATAAAAATGGAGGCTTTATGAACTCCTTTAAGTTTTCCCCTGTAATGTATGTTTTTAGACTTGGCAATTTTCCTGTGCTATGCACGTCTTAAATTTTGTGTGGCCAGTTTATGGTACAAACTCTTATCACGTTTTGTATGGCTTCTCTTACATTGTCTTTTGACTAATTATCTTTTATCCATACATAAACATTTTTCCTAAACACACAACACAATGAAGGACACTAACTGTTGATCATGTCGTGCATCGCACAGGCCTTCCCTCTAGTAAAAAGAAAAAAAAAACTAATTATGTTTGGAATTATTTTAGATGGATTTAAATGTATATATTAAATGAATCATAATTGTTAACGTAAATTTTTAGGTAGTTTGACCATTGTGATATTTAAAAATATTAAAATATGGTAACAAGATAATTATCTATAATACTATAAAAAGGAGAAGTGATGTACCAAATTGTAATTTTACTACAAATACAAGTTATTAATTGGGTTGTAAACGAACCGAACGTTCAGCGAACAGTTCGTTAACCGTTCGGCGGGAAGTTCGTTTATGTTCGTTCGTTTAATAAACGAACGGACATGAAAAAGAAATTTCGTTCGATTAGTTAAATGAACGAACATGAACAGAGGTCTCGTTCGTTCGATTGTGTTCGTGAACGTTTGGTAAGGTGTTCATGAACGTGTTCGTGAATATGTTCATGAACATTCGTTGATTTGCGTTCGTTTATGTTCGTATGTTTGTGTTTTAATTGAAGATCTTTGTACTTTTTTATATTTTATTTGTACTTTTTATATTATTAAACTTTTATTTGTTTTATTACCCTAACAATTAAACAAGGAAACCCACTTTCACCTTGTTTATGCATCATTTCCCTTTCATTTCTCATTATTTACATATGCGAATACGATCGACCTCCGTTCCACAATACGGGATTCAAGTTCGAGTGCTACTCTCTGGTCCATCTATCTTTATCCTTCGTCGCGTTCGCCAAATTTATTTGTGTTTGTTTGTGTTCGTGAACCGTTCGCGAACACGCTCGTTTCCTTAATGAACGAACACGAACATAAAATCTTGTTCGGTAAGTGTTCATGAACCGTTCGTGAACACATTTATTTCCTTAACGAACGGACACGAACAAGGTCTTGTTCGTGTTCATTCGGTTCGTTTACATCCCTAGTTATTAAGCAACATTTACAAGGGAGTGCAAGCCAATATATTAGAGATTCGGTTTTATTTTTAAGACGTCGTAGGGTTAAAATTGGGATTTTGTAGTGGGATTAAATGCTGCCTCTTCATTTCTTTCTTTATGGCGACGGTGGTGGTTACAATGGATCTGGATGAAGCGACGTTCGTTCAAGCAAGTGGTGGCGATTTCATGACCAGGAAAGTGAAGAGACAGAGAGACATAAGGAGAAATCGAAAGAGGGAGGAGGATGAAGATCATGAATTAAGAGAGGGGGCCTATCGGTGATGGAGACGACCGTGAAACTGCCGTCTTCAGGCGGCGGCGATGATGGTTTGATGAACACCTGTTACAGGTTCTACTTATTTTGATATCCGTTGATTTTTAGGTTTTCGTCATATCACTGAACCCCTTTCAGATTAATTCATGCACCAGCCCTAATTAGTTGTTTAATAATTTAATTTATTTCATCTTCTTTCTCCATCTGATCTGTTTCATTGCAAATTGATGCACCCCTATAGTTTAATTTGCTTGTATATTATTGCAATCTGATAATCTTTCTGATGCCCACCAAGTGTTTGTTTGATTGGTTGTGATTATGGCAACAAGGTGGACCTTTATTGAGCTTGGAGTCATGGATTCAGATCACACAGGTCCCTAATCTTGTCTTCTCTTTAATAATCTGTTAACTGTATCTTCAATTATTGTTGCTTTCAATTTGCAGGAATTGCTGTTGTGTTAATGGGAGTTGGTGGCGCCGGAAAATCGTGAGTTTCATCATGATTTTGGTGTAATTTATTTGAAATTTTTTATAAAAACTCTTAATTTTCATGGGTTATGTAGAACTATAGGCGAACTGCTTGCAAAAGCTCTAAATTGTAGCTTTGTTGATGCTGATGACTTCCATCCGCAATCAAACAAAGGTAATAGTTTTCAAAATGGGCTCTTGTTGCACATATTGTGTGATGATCTTGGTCATTTGTGAAGATAGAAATATGTGTATCAATCTATAGAGAAGATGAAGAAGGGGATTCCTTTGTCGGATGAAGACCGGACCCCATGGCTTGAAGTGCTTCGGGATGTTGTGAATGCGAATTTGGTCAGTGGCAAGACTGTAATTCTTGGGTGTTTTGCCCTCCAAAAGCAGTACAGGGAGATTCTTAGGTCATTGCTGACAATCGTTTAAAAAAAAGATTCATTGCTGACAGGTAATGAATAAATACCCTAAAACAAGTCATGTAGGATTTGGTCTTGTTCTTGGTGATGATGGAAAGAGATTTAGAACTTGTATTACGGAAGTAGCTAAGTTGGTTAATTGCTTGATAAAGCTAAAACTCGTTGTAAAGCGGCTCTTGTGGAGCGAGGTATAACCATATTTTGGCTTATTATTAAAACTAATTGAAAAATAACATGGGTTAACAATTTAATTATCTTCTAATTCTATTAGGTAAAGTGGCTGAGTGGACTCCTGTGGAGCTTGAACAAACTACTAAAGCTTTTGAATATGGTGCTGTTAAGTAAGATTCACATGCTTTATGATAAATAGTTATGGTTATAGACATTGTCATGCTATCAGTACCAATAAAGTGAGTAGTGTTTTTTTTAAATGATGGACCTGCTTTAATATAGTTTTCATTTCTTAACTGAGGTGTCTAAACTTATTTTCCCCTCTTTGTTACCCCTTGCTACCACATTTTTGGTCAAATATAGTATTGAAACTTGACAAAGATCCGTGGTTTATTATCACCACTTTTTGTTTGCTTAAGTCAATTTCATGTCATTTTGGAAGAAGTCAAAAACTACTACAGTACCACAAAAAGTCAACACTACACATGTTTATGCAGTTACACCTCTTTGTGTAAATAAAGCGGAATCATTTTTGGAATGGGTGGCAAATTGCCGGATTGTGTGTCAAACGGGTGTACTGCATTTTGGGTCATTGTTTGATACGGGTCCAAACAAAACAAAACGGAACGGATCGAGTTGGTCGAACTTGTCAACACTTTTTAATCATTTCAACTGTTTGTCAAAAAGTATATCGGCTCAACTTAACCTGGCTGTGTTCCCTGCACCAAAATTACTTTTTTTTTTAACTTGAATATGCTTTGACATGCTAATTTGGCCATCTAGGTGCCCAACCCTCCTATAAGCATAGCTCAAGTATGCATTGCTCACACATCTCATGTAGACTATTAATATTACACGTGGCTAAATCGCTCGGCTGGGTGAGTCGGGTAACGGACTAACAGGTAAACAATTCTTCAATTCTTTTCAAAATAGTTCAGGTGGTATCGAGGTGCCCACATACACTTTCGTTTGTTCATCTCATATGAGCTTTATAAATAGTTTGGGTGCTAACTATGATTCAAAAAACTATATTATAACCACAATTATCCTTCTTCTATTAAATTGATTTATGAGCTTGTTATATGGTCTGTTTGCTTCTAAATGGATCTTTAAGTTTAACCCATTTGCTCGTTTGACACATAGCTAAGAAAAAATATAATATCTTGAAGAAAGATGATATTCGCCAATGCCAAGAGGACGAAATTAACAAAGGCTCTTATAGTTGTTAAGATGTAACCACTCCACTTTCTCGAGTATGATTATAGCACACACCATCTTTAGGAAATTGTTACGATAGATCGCTCTTGTAACTATAAAATTCACTTATTTTTGTTGATGTATTAGATTCGTAATATGTGCTTATTTTATAATATTTTTTGTTAGATGCGAACCCATCTTTGTTCAAGTTATTTGAGTCTGGTACTGTTCTTTTTTGAGCTGAACTTCAACTTGTTTGATTTAGGTAAACCTTTTTTGTTTATCCATATGTCGTCTACAAGTTGCTTATATTGTTAGTTTTTTATGTCAACTTTTTTGTTTATACTCAATTGCTCTGTCTTAGCTAGCAAACTGGTATAAAAAAATAAATTACGTTAAATCCGTCAAGCAACGTGCGCAAAAAAACATAAGTATCCGTGGCAACGCGCGGGCATTCCCACTAGTACTAAGGAAATGATTTGAGTCTCTACTTCCTCGTTAGCCTCATACTGCTAAACCCATTTATTTTTATCGGATGAGGGAAACAATTACTTGTTATCGCCAATCTTCACCCTTTTATAAATATTCAAACCTCCCAGCAAAAAAAAATTGTTTATGATCTGTTACTCCGCTACAGCCGTTGTAGTATACCGTCGCATTCACCACAACTAGCCGTCGTTCAGTCTGCACCACTACCACGCGCCGCTGGACACAACCGTAGCACCCTCATCTGCCGCCATGAACTATAGTTTGTCACTTCCGCATTGACTTGTTTCCAATTAACCGCAAGCAACAACTTTGCCATATATTTCTGCTACCGTGCCATCCTTCGAATAACTCGACTTTCGATTCAGGTTAGCAACTGATCCATAATATTTGTGTGAGTTCTTGCTTTTTTTGGATGTCTCCGACGATCTGATATTTTACGAAGATGATGAGACGATAAAACCTACTTGAATATAAAATGAACATTATATATGTACTCAAAATTATTTTATAAAACTTGTAGTGTTATTCACTCTATTAAAACGATTTACTGGTTATGGTTAGAGATCTAAGGCTTTTATCAGTTCAAATATAAATCGGGTTATTTTCTTGGTTATAATATATACCTGATCTAATACAATCGGTAAGCTTTAAATTGAGTTTTAGTATAAGTGATGAGTATATAACTTTGTTTAGGTAAATATCTAAACGTAAAAGTTTGGTGTCATTGTGTAGTTCCAAAAGCTTAATAAATTAGATAGTACTTCGCAAGGTCTCTGTCGTTGGAAAATCAGTAAGTCCATGAGTCTTATACCGATTCAATGTTCTTAAACTTAATAATGAAAATATAGGTTGCATACTCGTCAAAGCCGATTTGCTCTGCTTGCTTATAAGTTACGGATTCTGTTTTTCTTTCATCATAGTATACTGTTATTTTTCGTTACTCGTTGATACGGATTCTTTGGTCTTGCGATCATAATATTTTCTATGTCCATTACTTCGTAGTACGGATTTTTGTCTCTGTCTTGAAGTGTTGTTTTCATGATTTGATACCTATATTCGTTTGATATGTGATACCTTATAGGAGTCGGTTTGTATTTCTTTGTTTGTTTGTTTATTAGTGTGTTGTAGCATGCCATACCTCAGACTTGTATCATGGTCGCATGTTCCTGTTAATATTATTTTCAGTTTCCTGTGAACTATTTATAAGGCCTTTGTATTTGTACTCTGTCACCCAAGCATGTCTGGCTTGTCGTTTGGGCGTCAACGACATGGCACTTGTCGTGACAGTGCGTAATCAAAGTTCACGGCGTCTCTAGCTTGTGCTTGTGTAGCACCTTGGCCACTAGAGGCGTATAGATCGATCTTAGCTCTGAGTCTGAGTTTGTTTGTCTGGAGATGGAATAATGGGTGAACGCCACACTCACCATCTCATAGGTGCATGGACTAGCTAGCTGTGTACCAGTCTGTTCTGTTTATGGCTTTGGGTGCTTCCATGTTACACGACTTAGTTTGTTGATATATCTGTCGTGTAAGTTAGTATATGTTTCTGTATGTGAATATGTTCAGTATCTGTTCTGATATGTTTGATATGTTTTGTACGCATCTGATTATGCCTCCGATCATGTATGGGGTTATGCTTCCGAATATGTTCAGTATTTGTTCTGATATATGTACGCATATGGTTATGTTTCCGAACAGTATTGGGTTAAGTATGCTTCTGACTATGTTCAGTGTCCGATTCTGTTATGTATTAGTTATGTCTGTTTTGACTCAGTATCTGTACTGGTTTGTATCAGTTTCGTCTCAGTATCAGTCTTGATTAAGATTTAGATCCGGTGTTATACGTTTAGTTTGTATCCGTCAGTACATGTATTCAGTATTTGATTCAGTGTCTGTTATATTCTTGCCGTTTGATCTGCCTTATTTCGTGAAGATTCTCTCAATCGGTTAAAGTAATTTCGTTATAAAAATAGTTATTTTGATTAAATAATAAACTTATGAATATTGATTAATTAAAGATACGAAGTGGAATCTAAATGTGTATTTAAAGATAATAGTTCGACAATTCTTTTCTTTTAGAGATCATGGGATTTTAAATGGTATTTATGGCTTAGCTATTTGTTTTGTTTTTGTTTCCCATGTCGTTTTACGGAATGGTCGAAAGTGTTTCATTCGGAAATCCATATTATTTAAATTATTGTATTTTTTTTATAATGTAACTTTTCAAAGTTAGAAAATTAGTTCTTTTTCTCCAATGATGATTTGCTATGAATATGATAACCTATTTTATTTTGATGAAGTTCAAACGTTCAATATAAGAAAATAGCTTTGCCAAGTATCTTGTTTTAAAAATAATAGCATTATTAAATGTTGTTTAAACTATTCTATAGTTATTAGTTTTTTTATTTGTTCAAACGCTTCATTTACAAACGATAGGTTAGAAATTTTTATTGTTGTATGAATACTAGATTATCTAAATGATGTTTAAAAATAATTCCGTTTATACAAGATAAAACGCTTTTGACATCATGGTCAACCGTGTATCAGTTTCTAATTTCTACATCGGTTTGTGTTGGGTTCGGTAACAGTTATGTATACGTCTAACTTTTGTTTCCGTATCACTTTCCGTTACAATCTCAGATCGGTTCGTGTATCAGTTTTTGCATCAGTCATGTGCCTCCATTTGTTTTCAGTAATCGTGTCAATGACCGTTTCAGTTCAGTCTCAGTTCTGTTCTGTTGTGTTTTGCTTCCGCTGATATGACTTTACTTGTACTGTTGATTTCTCCGTTACTGAGCAACTTTTGGCTCAGCCGTATTTTTTCTTTTTGTGTTTGTCTTATTTGTTTTACAGGTAATCTGGGATAATATGGGATTTCAGTGAGGAGCGTTAGGAAGTTGTTGACCAAGATTCTTTATTTCAGTAACGTAATAATATATATTTACGATCTTTTATATAATGTTATGGATTGGTTTTTAGTTTTGATATCTGTAAGAGTGACACGTCAGCCCTATTCGGGTCGGGGTGTTACAAGTTTATTGAAATTTAATTTACACTTGAAGAACAACGGTGATGCAGTTTCGAGTGCAGTCAAATGGCTCAAGAATGATTCGTTAATCAAAAATAAAAATTAACCAAAAGGTTCAAGAACATAGTTCTTTCTATTCAATAATCAACATAAACTACTTAAACAATAAACCTTTAATCCCTTTTATAGTTAGGAATCTAAACTCAAATAGGAAACTAAATAAGATAAAATAAGAATTCAAATTTAAATAAATAAAAGATATGATCCTACATCAAATGGTGTGTTCTTTAGGATTCTGGAAAGCAAGCAGGGGTATATAGTGGATTGATCATTAGCCAGATCAGTAATGAATTTTTTACTTCAATTTCATTTTGGTGAAGGAAAATAGGGAGAAAAAGATTGCAAAATGACTAAACTGCCTGTATAAAAAGAGGAGATCATGTGCACATGATTCCTTTTTAGTGAAATCGTTACTCTAGGTCTTTTATGGGCAAACTGCATATGGTTTACTGGTTTAGAGATAAATAGAGTTATGTATCATAGATGCCCTTGATATGATTTAGAGAACAATAGCAACAGTTACTATTTAAGGATTATAACTAGGGTTAAAGTTGATCCATGTTTTAAAGACGAGCAGTGGCGGATCTTGACCTAAAACTCAGCATGGGCCGATGTTTTTTGGAGATAAAATCAGCCTGGGCCGAACCAATACACATTTAAAAAAATTCTCGAAAACCTGAAATTTAACATTACTGGGCGAAAAAACCGCACGGGCCGAGGCCTGGTCCGGCCTCCTCTAAGCTCCTCCCCTGAAGACGAGCATGCTTCTTCATTTTTAAGCATCTTGCCTCAGTGGAGATAACAAATTATGAGGGGATAGTGGAAGAAGATTAGTTACTCGGGCTATCACAACACAACCTGGCTGCTTTGTGCACAATCACTTCTACAATTGGCCTCTACATACGATTAAGGAAGAAAAGATAAATATGTAGATTATTAGGGAAAAAAGAAAGAGAAACATGTTAATAATGACCTGTCGTTCAATATCGCAGCCAACAAAGATCAATATGCTCATTTTAAGTGGTTAATATAATATATAGTAGAAGTTATAATCAGAAAATTAAATATGAGCAACAAAATGTGACTTAAAATCTTGGTCAACACGATAAAAGAATCTCTACATTTCAATATTAGGCTGATAGGTTCTCTACAATCGGAAAGAATGATCTAATCAATCGTGTTATGCCTTCAAGAATAAAAAAATTAAAAAAGCCATCTTTCTTGCTCCTGACCGACCAAATAAAGTATTATTAAACAACATTCCTAAAATTTTGAGTTAATTAATGGTGGTAAAATGTCTTCTATATAGCTTGCGCCTTATGTTTTTAATGATTTTTTAGGGGGAGGAAAAATGGGCCCATTGAGAAAGTTGTGGAGAGGAGACAGGGGCGAATGATAGAGAATGGAGAGTCAGCGGAATACATGTTTTAGAAGGCGGCACATTTGACGGCCGAAGAGACTTGTGTTGTCTTTTTGAAGACAATGGTGTAAGCTTTTTTCCGTTTAAACTATTACTATATTGCTACAAGCCCGACCCATAGGATGTGCAAGGTGTGCCACCGAACAGGACCCAACATTTTTTTGGGCCCAAAAATATTTCTGTCTTACATTTCTGATATATGTATACAGATAAATATACAACATTATCGTATCATGGTTAGGTGCCTTCTTTTTCTACCTAAGATTCTGGTTCGAAACCCAGCACTAACGCTTTTTGTTTTCTTGGGGCCCTTATGTTGACTGTTGCTTTAGGCCAATTTGATTCAGTTGTGCTAAAATCATTAGAAGTCCATATTTTTTGGTGTTAATACCATAACTTTCTATCAAGCAGATTGCCACATGAAATTTAGTTAAAGTTAACTTAATCTTCATTATAAATATATAACAACAATTTGATTGATTATTCTCTAAGCATCTCTTTTTAGTGTTTATCTGACCATGCATTTGTAAGTTAATTGCAAAATTTCTATCTTGTTATTGACAACAAAGCTTAAATCAGTCCTTTGCCAATCATTTTTGTCTATGTATATTTTCATCTAATTATTATTTGTCACTATAGCCAAAGTTGACACTAACTATTTGAGGGCCCAAATTTTTATCCCGCATAGGGCCAAAAACGTTTTTGTGATTTTCACAGACGGCCATGTATTGCTATTTTTCCTTTGCATATATTACATTTGCATAATGATATGAGATTTTGGAATTTGATGTCATGTATGTTTACACTTGCAGTATAAGAAAATACTATGTTCTCAATCTTTGTTTTAAGCAAATAATCACGAACTTGCTTGAAAGAAAATCCAAAATTGAAATACTTAATGAGCATGTTCATGCGTTTGGTACACTCCCCTGTTATGACAACTTTTTTACTTCCTTCTATTCAAGCTAAACATAGCATCAAAATTATTTACATATGTTAAAACAATAATTAACTTAATTTTAAGGAAAGCTTGAAAGCTACAACTTGCTACAACTACCAGCCTTTGCTCAATTCAAACACTACATCCACGGTTATTGTCAAATACCCCTCTTTAATTTCATCTTTACTGTTCTTTACTCTCAGCAAGCAATCGACATGGTATACGCTCCAGTCACATAAATAGGCGTTAATATTTTTTTATCTTATAAACTTTTAAATGGTGAATGAAGAAGCTGGAAAGAAAGTCTTATGAAAGCTGCATACAATGAACACTAGGCAGCTGGAACCCAAAATTGCCAATAGGCAGCGGGAACCCAAAATCGTCGTGCAATTCGTCAACTAGACGCGCATCTTTTGCACAACTTATCTATAGGTTAGGCGATGTAACTATAAGAATAGAACCCTTCTTCATCAAATCAAATCCAAATAAATAGCAAATCAAAAGAGGAAATCAAAAAGACAAACTAAAAACTCATACTGCTCCAAATATATAAACAAACCCCCCAAAAAGGAAAACAAGAACAAGAGGAACAATGTAATAGAACTAACCAACACAAACACCATATACATTATTAACTCCAATCCACGAACACACAAACAATAAATAAATAAATAAATAGAAGAATATGAACATGATTAAGAAATGACAATCAAAACCCTAAAAAGCAAACCAGATGAACAATTACAAGTCAAAATGAAGAAAAACGGATGGAATAAACAAGAAAGAAACACATTGAATGAATAATAGAGATAGAAGTTGAAACAAACAAAAACAATGAATATAGAAGAATAAGAAGATGAAATAATCACAAACAGTATAATTATTAATAAACACACATTATTAACTCCAATCCACGAACACACAAACAAACAAACAAACAATCTAATACTAGTAAAAAAGTCTCCTTAATGCCACTTGGCATTCTCTCTTATATTACCTCAATCACAATAATAAATAATAACAATAATAAGTAAATTAATATAAGGACCATTATCCATATTAATAAATAATTCTAAATAAACACTTTCTCCCTTAAAAAATTTGATATGCCATGATGCTTGGGTTAATAAATTATACTATATGATATAGAGATAAAAATATAAAAATTACTTTATCTCTATTGTTTGTTTATTATTATCTATAACAAAACTATTATTATTTTTCTATTAATATTAATATCCTCAATTTAATTATTTACGCGTTGTTATATTAACTTTATTTGGTAATATAACTCCCCGTTAAGATTAACCACATATATTTTAAAAACCAAATGATTTAAAATATTACTTATTGATAAAGATGGTAAAGTTACAAATAAAATTTCAAATCTAATTTAACTTTTAGTATAGAATTCCAATTATTGTCACGTGTCACTCTCGCTTTTAACCTTACAATTTAGACTTACATTTTATTTCAAAATATTTTTTAATCCTTATCCTTACTAATATAATAAATTTAACTTAAATATATTAATAACCATATTAAGATGCACTATTTAATTAATATTATTAGATAAATACAATGTATTCTATTAAATATTATCGTAAAATAAAAATACAATAATTAGATCTTTTTACTAAACATCCTTATATAAACACTAATCGGAAAAAAACACAATAATTAGATCATACTATTATTACACTTTTTTAACTATGTGAATAGTATTATATAGAAGCATAATATACAAGTTTGTAATACTTATAATACTTATAAATTAAAATATTATTCAATCTAAGTTTTTTTTTATATTAATTCGTTGTGGTAATTTATTATACTATATAAACCATAATAAATAATAATAATAATATCAATCATAATAAATAATAATAATAATAACTAAATTAATATAAAAACCATTCTCCACCTTAATAAATAATTTTTTATGCATCATCTCACTCAAAAGAAATTGATATACCATGATACTTAAGTTACTAAATTATATTATATGATATACAGATAAAAATATAAGAATTACTTTATCTCTTGAATATACCGATTTTACATATCAAAAATCAAGATTATCTTCACCTCTATGGCATACGATAAACGGTCATTATATTTTTTTTAATATGTCTGTATTTAATATGAATATCCTTTAAAATCAAAAGCCTTTATTATTAATATCTCCGATTTAATTATTTATGCATTATTATATTTACTTTATTTGATAAAATAACACTTAAATAAGATTAAGATTAAGCACATATATTTCTAAAACCAAATAATTTAAAATATTAATTACTGATAAAGATGATAAAATAACAAATCTACTAATAAAAGAAGTCCCCTTAATGTCACATGTCACTCTAATTTAACTTTTAATAAACATCAAATCTTATTTAACTTTTAATATAAGATTCCATTTATCGTCACGGGTCACTCTCTCCTTCAACTTTACAATTTAGACTTACATTTTATTTAAAAATATTTTTTAATCCTTATCCTTACTAATATAATAAATTTGATTTAAATATGTTAATAACCATATTAGGATGCACTATTTAATTAATTTTATAGATAAATACAATGTATTTTATTAAATAATAATATTATCATAAAATAAAAAATTACGGATCTTTTTTATTAAACCATCCTTATATTAATACTAATCGGAAACACGCAATAATTAGATTATACTATTATTACATTTTTTTAACTATGTGACCAGGATTATATAGAAGTATGATTTAAAATATATATATATATATATATATATATATATATTTTATGTGTGTAATACACTGGTTTGTAACACTTATAAATTAAAATATTATTCAATCTAAGTTTTTTTTATATTTAATTCGTGTAACCTTTAATGCCACATGGCATTTTCTCCTCTAACATCCCTCCAGTTAATGCCACATGCTATTTTCATCTTTAATTCATTTATAATATATAATAATTAATATCTAATTCTAATTTATGATAATTCATTAATAATATATAATAAGTAATATCTATTTCTAATTTATGATTAAAAAAATATACATAAGTGATCTATGATATTTAAAACTATGATTTTAGTGCTTTTTAAAATAAATAGTTTAAATTACAAAAGAAAAAAAAACAAAAACCGTTATCCATATCTGAGATTATCTATAAAATCAATATATGAGTTTTCTAACATATAAATAAAAGCAAAAAATAATAACGAACCAGAGGAGGACTATATATTAGTAGTAAGAATAACAAATCTAATTTATGTCATACCAATAAAATTGGCTTTTTACCAATAGAGAGAAAAAGAACAACTTAAATAATGAATTTTATAAACATAATTGAGGTCTTAGAGATTTATTTTAAATAAAAATTATATTTAAAAGATACACAATGATAAAAATTATTATTATTTGTACATTCTTACATGTAACGTAATACATAATTTCATTAATATATAAATTTGTTTATTAAATGTTTTTCAGTATTCAACTTTTGTAATACACGACTATTATGATATTTTCAGTATTACTAATTAAGATGGGTTATTTTTTGTGATAAATTCAAGTTAGTTGTGTGAACCACTATATGGTAATTGAAATTTGTATATATAAAGTTTCGTTACTAATTAACGTAGGTCGTTAGTAATATAATTTTTTTTAAAGATTATATAATTATATCATTTATATTGTACAAACTCGTGTAATACGCGGGTCTATAAACTAGTAAATAAATAAATAGAAGAATATGAACATGATTAAGTAATCATAATCAAAACCCTAAAAAGCAAACCAGATGAACATTTACAAGTCAAAATGAAGAAAAACGGATGGAATAAACAAGAAAGAAAGAAACACATTGAATGAATAATAGAGATAGAAGTTGAAACAAACAAACATTGGATCAGAAGGAGGAAGAGGAGAAGACAACAAAGAACAGATGGAAGCCAAGAGGATGAAGCAGAAGGAATGAAAATGAAAATGAAAGTGAGTGTTGTTGATATATGATGAGGAGGAGGTTAAAAGTAACAACAAATTTCAACGGTGAGATTTGTTTGTTTGAGATGAAACAGAAAAGCAACAACCAGATTGTGTCTAGTGTAATATGTATATACCTCCTATAAGTATAGTTCAAAATATTAGCAAATCAAAGAAAAAGACAAAAAAAGAGAGAAAACGAAAATAAAACTTCTGGCACGTTTTGGCCGCCCGGCGGTAATGGGTCGGGACTGACACCCAACGGATAAAACAACACGAACCTAAGATCTGATTCGTTAGAAATTAGAAATATAAAAAAAATAGAGCAATAGAAATAAGGAGAGCCAGTGAGTGTGTGTGTGTGTGTGAATGTTCTCCTCTCTTCTCTTCTCTTCTCATGTGATAGATAGATAGATACACAGGAAAGAAGATGATCACTCTATCTCTCTCTCTCTCTCTTACTCTCATTTTATAGTCACATAAATGTGTGTGTAACGTTAATACTTTTTAATTGTAAGGGCTGGAGTGTAACATTCAGATATGGGGGACCTCACATGCCACCAAATAGTAGGTAATCACAATGTTTTCAGAACCGGACCGGAGGTCGACCCGGTCGCCTTATGGGGTCAAAGGTCGGACCGGTCCGATCGGTTCGACCGGATTTAAGACCCGGATTACGTCATAAATTATAATATATATATATATATATATATATATATATATATATATATATATATAGCGGAGAGTTCAAATGAGAAGAATTAAAAATTAAGAATAAAAAGAATAAAGGATATAAAGGTACTTTGAACAAATCATTTAATGATTCTTTTATGTGTTTTTGTTATTCAAATTAATGAATCTAATCATTTAATGTGCCTATCTTATAAAATAGTTATGCATCTTACACAATAAAAACAAGCATACACATGATCTTATATTTTCAACGTTTCCTACACCATTAAAACAATATTTTGGTGTAGGATACAAAATGTGTAGGACTCAAAAACTTTTAAATAATTTTGCGACTCATAATAAAATATGTAAAGGACACATAATTTTTAAATAATTTTGTCACTTCTAATAAAATTTGTGTATGAGCCAATATAGTAATGATGGTGAAGGAGGAATTTATGGTTGCATTTATAAGATTTGTGTAACTCTTTAAAATATTTATTAATATTGTACATCAAAATGTCTATACTACCCTTAGTAATTAAAACATTAATTAAAAGTGGACAAAAATGATATATTGATTCACAACCATTGATCAAAAAAATATAGGGTCTATATTAATTCATTTTTTCTTCTTTTAAGAAGATTCTTCTCAAATGAACCTCCCCCTATATATATATATATATATATATATATATATATATATATATATATATATATATATATATATAAAATATAGAAAATAACTAGTTATGTCCTAAATTAATGTAATGGATTTACCCAAATATCATTTAATTTAAATAAATTCAACATTTTCCTTTAAAAAAAAATCAACATTTATAAAATCACCAAAACACTTAAACCCTATATTAGTGGATTAGATGGGCGGTGCCTTGATACTAGAAAAAAGCCAAAGTACCCTTCCATTACCCAATGCAAATCTTCATCAAACTCTATTCTCTCACATAAACGAATATTCTGTCTCGTATCTATTCTCTCTTGTTCCATTGAAAAATCAAAAGCCAGCCATGGAACTCTTTCAAGCCTTCAAATTGGAATGATACCAGCCATGGAATGGAACTCTTTCAAGCCTTCAAATTGGAATCAAACCTGATGGAGTTGAACTTGAATCGAAGATGGAATGGAACTATGAAGAAAATGCTCTGAGGAAGCCAAGCGACAGCATACAAGGGAAGGAGGAGGTGTGTTTTGTTGTTTTGTTTGAGTTTAGGATTAGGTTTTCAATGAATGGCATCATTTAATAAAAATAAGAAAAAAAGAACCGGCCTGAATGTAAGCGAAGACCCGCCGGTCCGACCACCGGCTCCCGGCCGGACCGGTCCGCTTTTTCGAGCAATGAAGGCCCGTTTTGCCCTAATCCAATCCAAACACAATCCGGGTTCATATAAAAACCTTCTAAATATTTCAGTTTATCACTTTTCCCTTACACGACATAAACTCTATTCTTCTATCAGACGCCTCCCTTATTCCCTATGCAGTTAATACGGTAAAATATCAGTTATCGGTCAAGGACCGATATTTGAAATATTTGTTACTCGATAAGATATCGGTGGGATATAGGTAATAAAATATAATGCATAATTTATATATATAGAAATTTAACACCAATAATTCAGTGATATATCGGTTATATCGGTCAAATATCCGTTAATATCGCCGATAATATCGGTACCAATATTTTGACCGCTATTTGACACCGATATTTTACTAAGGGACACCGATATGACCGATATATCACCGATATTAACTGCATAGCTCATTCCATATTCTCCATATTCAACCCTACCGGTCCAAGCTCGTGTTACTTTCAGTAAATTGTAAATGTAACATTATTTGTCTTATTTCTTGATTTTTTTTGTACCCGACTTATGAAGAAAACTTATACAATCCACTTTGTTAGTAATCTATGAAATATGTCACTTTATTTGCATTAATTTTATATATACGTTTATGATTAATGTAATTTAGATTTTCTACCCGGGAAGCAATCTCGGGTGATAACCTAGTGTAGTATATAAGACAAAGTTTTTCTTTAATTACATTATATTATAGCTTTTAATATTTTAGGTTTAATATTAATTCTAGTCGAAAAGCTTAATTTACCTTGTTGGCTATTGGGTTGGGTGTCCTATTGCAATAAATCACCTTATAAGTAAATTTATTATGATTTTGATCAAAACCTTGAAAGTGTTTTTTTTCGATGTCAAAGAAAAAGTTTATATCTATCTGTACAAGTGATATGATGGACGGATTGAGTGACAAAATCACAAATTAGATTGGATTAGATTATATTGACGTTACAAAGAAATGAAACTACTTGTCCCATTTGCTTTTAAAATAATAATGAAACTATATTGACATATGTATGTTTAACAAGAATAATAAATAATTCATGAACGTCTCGTGGCCCTTGAGCGAGCACAAGATAGATAGATGCCCACCCAAAAGGAACAATGCAGGGTCCATACACTATTTATACAACCCAAAACTGGAATTATAATTATAAGAAATTTCTTTTTATATTACTTTAGTATGAATGAATACTAGAGATGCTCTTATATACTAATGCTGTCTTTCAACGACGATTTTCGCATTACGTGTACATTATTTTTCTTTTATCTTAAAATGAAATTCTACGGTTCTACCACATACTACTTTAACACCATTTCCTTAGTCTCGTTACATTTATTTCATTGTGTTTTTCTTTTCATTCACACGAGCTCCTTTTTCAATAATGATCTTCTGACTTATATTTGGTCACATACGTGTTATTCAACGATTTGCATATGAACCTAGCAATATTGGTAAAATCATATTAACTTTATCTAAATGTTTCCTATTTCTAAAAAATGCATTAAAGAATTAAAAATCTTTTTTAGGTTTTTCTTTTTATGTATGATCTAAAAACCCCGAATTTATATTTGCTTCGTAACACTAGCTAGAGATAGAGTTGGCATGTCCAATATCAAGGGCGTAGCTTTCAAGGGGCCGGGAGGGGCGCCCGACCCCCCCCCCCTGAATTTTCGCTCAGTAATGTTATGTATGTACGTTTCGTGTAGATTTTTTTAGGTACATACATTTTCGACCCCCTGGTTTTATAAAAAAAATTACTTATATAGAATTTTTAAGTACTGTGACTTCCGGCCACCTGGTGGAAATTTTCAAGCTTCGCCACTGTCCAATATAATAACCATGTAGAGTAGATTCGTAGTCCAATAATATCATCAATAAGTTATGGATTTTGATAATCATTTCCAAACAAGATTTTTTCGCGTATGAAAGAGAACAAACGAGGTGAGGAGATAGATTGCTTAATTTTTTCTTTATTTTCTTTCAATATCATTTAGAAATAAGCTACCTTCATAAAAATATAGAACGGCCCACATCTTTGCCAATGTCACCGTGGGTGTTACAAGTCATATTAGCTAGCTTTTATCTTCATTATATTTATGATTAAGGTTACTATAACTACTCCTTTTGTTTATAACTAGTTTCCAACCACTCCGCGTTTTGGGGGCAAGGATGAAGGCGTAAAACTGTACTACTAACGTTTAGGGGGGGAGGGGATGCTAAGTGGCATGCGAACAACAAAAACCGGGAAAAACATAAAAGAAAAACACGAAAGTAAATCACCAACTAACTCACATGATGTAAATGTAGATAAACTCGCATTTATACCGACACATGCTATAAAGTCGATATGTCAAAAAGTGTGTAAAATGAGAATTTTGAAACTTAAAAAGAGAAGTGACATAAACTTTAGCTAAAAGAAAAAAAGATCTTGAGGGATCATCAAACAAAAGTTGGTCACCAAAATTCCAGTGTTGATAAAGTATCAATGGCAGAAATGCAATAAACATCAAATTATAGTCCATTTTTTAGACTGTTGCTAAGAAGATACATGAATCTATATCTCTAATAAAGCATACCATTGGGGGACACATGTCACCCTATGGTTGATGCCAAATAAGCAGCCACATAAGCATACATGTGGCATATCTCAAATTGGAGGACATGTGGCATAACTCTGGTTTAAGGATTGGAGAGGCTTCTTATGTACGTTTCTATTATACCGTAACCTTCATTCTAACATTTAACCCTAATTATCATTCTCTTTCTCTCAAATTGGAGGACGTGTGTCATAGCTCTGGTTTAGGGTGATACCTTCAATTGAACCTTATTTCTTATTAAGGACTTAAGAGGGTTGTGACTTTCATCAATCCTTGATTTTCCGCGATTACTGGAAACTTTCAGACGATTATGAATTCGTATGATCTTATTCGTTGTTCCCAAGAGATTTTCAGGTCCTACTAATTCGGACTTACCAAACTTCTATCCAACAATAGATGTTTAACATCCCATCTATACAAAGTCTCCAAAGGAGCAGCCTTGATGCTTACATGCTAACTATTAGTTACAGGAGAGCTTATTTAAGGTGGGATAATCTTTCCAACTATAGCTTAAAACCAATCTTAAGGAATAGCTAATCCTTACAGTTAGTCGAACAAATCGACGATCCTGGGTAACTGATGGCGATCCTCAATTGTTGCCTAAGTAGGGTTGCGGTAATCAATGCATAAGCATAATGAACCATCTTTCTTAATTAATAAAATCGGAGCTCCCATAATTATGATTTAGGCTTTTATGAAATCCTCTTCTAAAAACTTTCCTGGTTGACCCTTAGTCATTCCATCCTGTTGGTACTAACCGATATGGGGCTTTCTAAGCGAGGTATTATTCTTAACTCTACTAGTCTTCAGAGGTAAACAAGGTACTTCTTTGGAGAAGATAATCAAAACACAAGGAGATTACAGAGATATTCTAAATCTCAAACTTCGGTTCATCTATCATTGCCTGCGTCAGATAAGTGACACATTTACTTTACAAATCCATGGATACCTTATTCAGTGACACCTATTTGGACATTTCCCTTCTGGATATCTTCTTTGAATATCATTAGCTGACTTTAGTATAATATGACCATTGAGATATCTCAGTGGTTCCATGCATTAAACCTCCATACTGATCAGGCATGGAAGCAATCTATGGAACATATTAAGATACACTAATCCTCATATGGCACTTTCATCATACAGTCTGGTATTTGCAATTGATAGAAATCAAAGAGATATCGAACTAACATATACTGGTGTACTTCTGGAGAGAGGGTACTCTAGAATTTTACGACTAGAGATTTCTGACAAGAACAGAAGAAATGGTTCCTATGATTTTCGTCTGTAAGTTTTACCTTACACTTAATCTCTGGGGTTCTTATGTGTAACGCCTCGCGTTTTCATACTTTCAATATTTAGAAACCATCGTTTGTAAAACTATTTTTAGAAACTTTGTATTCTTGTAATCGTTCTTTCCTTGTAATCATTGTAAATCCGAGACTTGGATCATAAATAAAATTCGTATTTCTTTAAATTCACCATCTACATATTCATACATGTTCATACGTTCGAATTCATTGTACATCGAATCCTTATTTGTAATTTATACTTATACGATACTTATTCACGATGCATGTCCATGCTTGTCCTTAAATTGTTGATACCTAAAAACCCGTAATAATATGCTTATTTATACAACGGTTAATCATCTAATATGTGACATATACTTGTCACTTACAAACATGTTACATACTTGTACATTACACTTTTTACCTAGTTAAATCATGTTTTATTTCATATTTCACCTTGTTACAAGTTAGGGGAAACATTGTTGCATATTATTACACAACTTAACTAACAAAATTACTCATTATAATGTCTTAAAAAAATAAAAAAATAAAGAAATATGGTGAAACGCCCATATTTTTCACATTTGACGTATAACATAAACTTCCACTTGTGGAACCCAAATTCCTCATTTGATATATATATATATTTTTTTTTACAATTTTACCAAAATTTTGACATGACCCGTCCGTAATAGGTACCTTTCTCCCTGTTTTTTTTAACAATACCATTACTATTAATACTACGACACTTCCCAACATAATCAAAGTTAAGACCGTATATGGTTCGCCATGAACCTTTTGTACAAACTACACAAAGTTTAGTATCCAAACTTCCTACTAACAAACTAGACACTTACAAAATAACATTTACTAATCAAAATGGTAAGTTAACCCATCAAACAAACAACTTGGACCGGAAGCGCTTAGAGTCGACGTTTCGTGTGTGTGTTCGGTTCGGGTGCGCCGCATTCAAGCAAGAGATTTACCTACATTTCATAACGGAAACATTATTAGTTCAAACACATATTACTTCGAAAATGATTTAATTACCTATCATTGTTCAACCCGTTAACATGTCCTGTTACCTTATTAGCATCCATACTTCCATTCGGAAATATCCAATGTATCGCTTTCCGAATCGTTCACCGTGAATCATTAAAGACCATACTTTTCCATATACTTACATCATTCGACCCGTTATGAACCTTTACAATAATTCCATAGAACCAAATACCACTTTTCGTAAAACTACATTAAAGTAAATAAAGTTCATATGAACTTACCGCGATCTTGTGATGATTGTGCCTTTGAGTGACTTGCGCCTTCCTCCTTCTTTGTGCCTATATGTCATAATCCCATACTTTAGCTTTCTTTCAATATTAATTTCACAATCCTTATGGTATGTTATGGCGTTTAGTAATTACACACATCATTATCATGAGAAAGTTGCATCATCTTAACAAGTATTCATGCAAAAGCCATAACTAACTCACTTAGGCATTTTGTCAAACACATGGTGTGCATGTCACTAGATTAGCATAATGTACAAGCATTTTACGCACAACTTCCATAGTTCATTCTTGAGCAACATAAACATACTACCATGTTAGGATCTATTATTCAAATCAAGAACATACAATTCTAAATCTACATTCATAACAATTTCATAATTCAATCATCAATTTAACATACAAACTTCACAATTTCCAAGCATTATTTGACATGCAAGTGGGTTTTTGCCCTAATCATGTTCATACTAAAATTTAGCATCTAGTGATGTCTAAATCTCCTTAGAAACTGTTAATCATGCTGAATTTAGCAATACATTCACGAATTATACTAGACCCCTTAAATCAAACCTCACCAAATTGCAAAATTTGACTTACTTGATACAAGAAACACTTAGGTGATCACCATTCTTATCTCATACATCCACCTAGACTCCAAATCCCCTTTCAATTTGATTGACTTGTGTTGATTAGGGTTTGTTCTTCTCTTGCCCCCTTTCTGGTCGCACATACACGCACACACATATCTGATGTGTGTGTTTTGTGTTGACAATTTTAATTAAATTGTCTTTCTAATTGTCCAATTTTGGTCCCTCAACTATTGAGCATTATATTTGATAGTTAAACTTTTATTCTCATACATTCTTAGTTAACCTATTCATAAATTTATATTTTAGGGTATAATGGTAAAAATTTATATTTACCATTCTTTGTCGTTAAATTCTCACTATTAATTTATTATATTAAGACATACGAAAACTGGGGTGTTACAAGTCCACCCCCCTTATAAAAGGTTTCGTCCCCAAAACCTGACTACGTACCAAATAATTCCGGGTAGTGCTTTTGCATATCATCCTCTGCTTCCCAGGTGCGATCTGATCCCTTCCGATGTTGCCATTGAACCAACACTTGTCGAACAGATTTGTTTCGGAGGTGCTTTACTTTAAAATCCTTAATTGCTACGGGTTTTTCAACATAATTTAACTTCTTATCCACTTCAATGTCATCCATAGGCACGTATGCCGTCTCATCCGCAAGGCACTTTCGCAACTGAGACACGTGAAAGGTGTTATGAATCCCATCCAGCGCAGGTGGTAGTTCTAACCGATATGCCACCGCCCCAACCCGGGCGAGTATTTTGAATGGCCCAATGTATCGAGGGGCTAGCTTCCCGCGTTTACGAAAACGGATTATTCCTTTCCATGGAGAGACCTTTAGTAACACATGATCTCCCACTTGAAATTCTATTGGTCGCTTTCGTCGATCCGCATAAGACTTTTGTCTATCTTGCGCTGCTTTCAATCTTGACCTAACCATATCAATCTTTTCATTCGTTTTGGTCACTACTTCTTTTGGCGCGATCTCTCGTTGACCCACTTCCCCCCAACAAACCGGGGTCCTACATTTCCTTCCATAAAGCATTTCGTAGGGGGCCATTTTTATGCTGTTATGATAGCTATTATTATATGAGAATTCTACCAAAGGTAATTGATCATCCCAGCTTCCTCCGAATTCTATAACACACGCCCTTAACATATCAACTAATGTTTGGATAGTTTGCTCTGTCTGACCATCGGTTTGTGGATGGTAGGCGGTGCTGATGTGTAATTGGGTTCCCAATTCATCGTTAAACTTCCTCTAATAACGAGAGGTGAACCGGGTGTCCCGATCGGACACTATAGACACCGGAACCCCATGTCGGGATATGATCTCGTTCATGTAGACTTCCGCCATTTTCTCTGATTTATAATTTTCCCGAATAGGTAGGAAATGTGCACTTTTGGTCAGTCGGTCAACGACCACCCATATTGCATCGTGCCCTTTTTTTGTCTTGGGAAGCTTAGTCACCAAATCCATCGTTATATGTTCCCACTTCCACACCGGGATCTCCAAGGGTTGTAACTTTCCATACGGCTTCTGGTGTTCAGCCTTTACTTGGGAACACGTCAAACACTTAGCAACATACTTGACAATGTCTCTTTTCATCCCCGGCCACCAATAATTCATCCTCAAGTCTCGATACATCTTTGTAGCCCCTGGATGAACGGAGTATCGAGACTTGTGAGCCTCATTCAACAATAGTTCTTTCACTTCACAATACCGGGGTATCCAAATTCGGTTGTACCTCGTTTTCATACCATTTGCATTCTCCTCCAATTCATGAATGAATCCTTTTGTTCTTTCTTTCTTTGGTTCAACAGCATTTAAGGATTTCATTTGAGCTTCCCGAATTTCATCAAGTAGCTTAGGAGTAACTACCATCTTCATGGACTTTACCCGAATCGCGGGCGGGTATTCCTTTCGGCTAAGTGCGTCCGCTACTACGTTAGCTTTCCCGGGATGATAATGGATGTCACAGTCGTAATCCTTAATGAGTTCCAACCATCTTCGTTGCCTCATATTGAGATCTTTCTGTTCGAAAAAATATTTGAGGCTTTTATGATCCGAGAAGATAGTACATTTCACCCCATAAAGGTAGTGCCTCCATATTTTCAAGGCGAATACAACCGCCGCTAGTTCAAGATCATGAGTCGGGTAATTGCCTTCATGTTGCTTGAGTTGTCTCGAAGCGTAAGCAACGACTTTACCCCTTTGCATTAACACACAACCTAAACCTTGACGAGAGGCGTCCGTATACACCACCAAACCATCCGTTCCATCCGGTAATGTCAACACCGGAGAATTTGAGAGCTTTTCTTTTAAAGTTTGGAACGCTTTTTCTTGTTCTTCGCCCCATATAAACTTTTCACTCTTCTTTGTTAACTTCGTCATAGGAGAGGCTATCTTGGAGAAATCTTGGATAAATCTCCTATAATACCCAGCCAAGCCCAGAAAACTTTTTATTTCGCTTGGATTCTTCGGGGTACCCAATTCATTACCGCATCCACCTTGGACGGATCCACATGAACACCATTCGCATCGATCACATGGCCTAAAAATTGTACCTCTCTAAGCCAAAAGGCACACTTTGAGAACTTTGCGTATAACTTTTCCTTGCGAAGCGTTTCTAATACATCACGTAAATGGGAAGCATGCTCTGCTTCACTACAGGAGTATATTAGAATATCGTCGATAAAAACGATTACATACTTATCAAGCATATGTCGGCACACCCGATTCATTAAATCCATAAACGCCGCTGGCGCGTTTGTCAGCCCAAAGGACATTACTAAAAACTCGTAATGTCCGTACCGCGTTCGAAACGCAGTTTTAGGCACATCCTCTTCTCGTACGCGTAGTTGGTGATAACCCGACCGCAGATCGATTTTTGAAAACCAACTCGCCCCTTGTAACTGATCAAATAGATCATCAATTCTGGGCAACGGGTATCGATTCTTCACTGTTAATTTGTTCAACTCTCGATAGTCGATGCACATTCGCATCGAACCATCTTTCTTCTTCACGAAAAGTACGGGTGCTCCCCATGGTGAAACACTGGGTCTAATAAAACCCTTAACGAGCAACTCTTGAAGTTGCGTCATCAATTCTTTCATTTCGGTTGGGGCCAACCGATAAGGAGCCTTAGCTACCGGTTTTGCACTCGGATTAAGATCTATTTTGAATTCTACTTCTCGTTCAGGCGGAAGGCCTGGTAGGTCTTCCGGAAACACATCCGGATATTCATTCACCACGTTCACATCTTCAAGTTTTGGGACACCTCGATTGGTGTCAATCACATAAGATAGATAAGCTCTACCCCCGTTCCTCACATGTTTAACAGCTTTGATTAGAGAACACAATTTCAACTTGATGACTCTATCTCCTTGAACACTTACCCGTTTCCCCCCCGAGGTTAATATATGAATGACTTTCTTTTCACATTGAATTTCAGCGTGGTTTTGGGCAAGCCAATCCATTCCTACAACTACTTTGAATTCCCCCATGTACATCGGGACAAGATCTATACTAAATTCCTCATCTTCGATTAAGATCTTACAGTTTCTACAAATATCATGTAACAAATAGCTCTTACTATCAGCAACTTCTACTTCTAAGGGTACTATCATCTTTTCAAGCTTAAACGATGGGTGGGCTAACAATTCATTAGAAATGAACGACCTACTAGCCCCGGAATCAAATAAAACATTCATAGGCATGGAATTCACCAAAAATATACCTGAAACCACGTCCGGGCTAGCTTTAGCTTCATCCGAGGTTAACTGAAACATCCTTCCGCGAGCCTTGGGGGGCTCATCCTTCTTTCCGTCTCTCTTTGCCCCTTGTTGGAGTTTCGGACATTCCGCTTTAATGTGCCACGGTTCATTGCAATTGTAACACGCCTTTGAGTTTTCTGGGCACCTATAAAACGGGTGTCCTTCTCGCCCACATTTGTAGCACCCCTTCTTTCCCGACAAACATTCACCCGAATGATGCTTCCCATACGTCTTGCAGGTCGGGATTTCACCACTTGCTTTCCCTTTCTTGCTTTGATCTTGGTGTCTTGCCTTTTTCGATGGGCTTGCGTTGGTAGGCTTCTCCGCTACCCTTTTCTCTCCCCGTTCAACCTGCCTTTTTATTTCAATTTCTCTGTCTCTTGCCCAATCAATTAGTTCATTCAACGTTGCACACTTGGAGGGATTTACAAATTCCCGATATTCGGCCTTTAGCATAGCATGGTAACGTACAATCCTTTGCCTCTCCGTCCCCGCTATCTCCTCACAGAACTTCACCCTTTCAAGGAACTTGTTTGTTATCTCGTCAATCGTTTCATCCTTCTGTCTGAGACGCAAGAAGTCTTCCTGAATCTTATCAATTGCGGATTGTGGACTATAATATTTCAGGAATGACTCCTTGAATTCTTGCCATGTTAACGACTGTACTTTATCATCCCCCAATTCCTTCGAGTATGCATCCCACCAATCTTTTGCTCGAAATTGTAGGAGGCCCGTGGCAAACATTACTTGATCTTCCACTTCACATCTACTTCGTGTAAACACGGCTTCAGTGCTTGAAATCCACCTTTGGCAAGCTATCGGATCAACATCCCCTTTGTATGGTAAGGGATTACATGCCATGAACTCTTTGTACGTACATCTCCGTTTGCTTTTCTTCACTTGCAGTTCACTAATCATTTCTTTCAATTCTTCCACCTTAGATGTTACCATGGTATTAGCTACCTCCAATACTTGCCCCTCGACTTCCTGAGCTAGTCGGGGTATACTAGCCTCAATTGCTTTCTTTACCTCTTCCACAACCATAGTTCTTATTTCATTTCGGCGTGCTTCATCGTCGTCATTCATGTTCACTCTATCAGCCATCTACATAAAACATTCATTACATTCATTAGATTTCATTTCATACTTGCCATCGTCATATTTCAACATCATTTTTTTTGACATTTCCCATTCATTATTCGCACTTCATGCCTTGTCGTCGTTGACAATCGCATCGTGTCGTTCTTATCTTAGACATTCTTTCATTCTTTCTATCGTAACATATGTTTCTTCTCAACATTCACATGTACTTTCCCTCGAGTCTAATTCACCTAACACATTTAATTTCATGCATTCTCGTTGTATATCGAGCTATCCTTGTGACTTGATAAGCATTATTAGAGTTTGAGGGTTTAAATTAAAGTTTTTGTTACTACATATTCTCTAGGATCCCACATTTAGGTACCTTATTACTACATATTCTTTAGGATCCCACCTTTAGGTACCATATTACTACATATTCTCTAGGATCCCACCTTTAGGTACCTTATTACTACATATTCTTTAGGATCCCTCCTTTAGGTACCATATTACTACATATTCTTTAGGATCCCACCTTTAGACGCAAACGGCTTATAAACCCCCTTATACATTATTTGACCCGTTCTAACCCCAAACTGAAACGATTCATTCCCTAACATTCAATGACATTTCGAAACTAATTATTCATACTACAAAAGAAAATTTTCAGCTTTTAAAAATACTTACTTGCTTTGCGCCGCGAAACGAACACACACTTCCTCACGAGCTTTCAGTTTGAGTTCAAGCACTTGATGCTTAAATCCCTCAAACCTTCGCTCTGATACCAACTTGAAACGCCCATATTTTTCACATTTGACGTATAACATAAACTTCCACTTGTGGAACCCAAATTCCTCATTTGATATATATATATTTTTTTTTTACAATTTTACCAAAATTTTGACATGACCCGTCCGTAATAGGTACCTTTCTCCCTGTTTTTTTTAACAATACCATTACTATTAATACTACGACACTTCCCAACATAATCAAAGTTAAGACCGTATATGGTTCGCCATGAACCTTTTGTACAAACTACACAAAGTTTAGTATCCAAACTTCCTACTAACAAACTAGACACTTACAAAATAACATTTACTAATCAAAATGGTAAGTTAACCCATCAAACAAACAACTTGGACTGGAAGCGCTTAGAGTCGACGTTTCGTGTGTGTGTTCGGTTCGGGTGCGCCGCATTCAAGCAAGAGATTTACCTACATTTCATAACGGAAACATTATTAGTTCAAACACATATTACTTCGAAAATGCTTTAATTACCTATCATTGTTCAACCCGTTAACATGTCCTGTTACCTTATTAGCATCCATACTTCCATTCGGAAATATCCAATGTATCGCTTTCCGAATCGTTCACCGTGAATCATTAAAGACCATACTTTTCCATATACTTACATCATTCGACCCGTTATGAACCTTTACAATAATTCCATAGAACCAAATACCACTTTTCGTAAAACTACATTAAAGTAAATAAAGTTCATATGAACTTACCGCGATCTTGTGATGATTGTGCCTTTGAGTGACTTGCGCCTTCCTCCTTCTTTGTGCCTATATGTCATAATCCCATACTTTAGCTTTCTTTCAATATTAATTTCACAATCCTTATGGTATGTTATGGCGTTTAGTAATTACACACATCATTATCATGAGAAAGTTGCATCATCTTAACAAGTATTCATGCAAAAGCCATAACTAACTCACTTAGGCATTTTGTCAAACACATGGTGTGCATGTCACTAGATTAGCATAATGTACAAGCATTTTAAGCACAACTTCCATAGTTCATTCTTGAGCAACATAAACATACTACCATGTTAGGATCTATTATTCAAATCAAGAACATACAATTCTAAATCTACATTCATAACAATTTCATAATTCAATCATCAATTTAACATACAAACTTCACAATTTCCAAGCATTATTTGACATGCAAGTGGGTTTTTGCCCTAATCATGTTCATACTAAAATTTAGCATCTAGTGATGTCTAAATCTCCTTAGAAACTGTTAATCATGCTGAATTTAGCAATACATTCACGAATTATACTAGACCCCTTAAATCAAACCTCACCAAATTGCAAAATTTGACTTACTTGATACAAGAAACACTTAGGTGATCACCATTCTTATCTCATACATCCACCTAGACTCCAAATCCCCTTTCAATTTGATTGATTTGTGTTGATTAGGGTTTGTTCTTCTCTTGCCCCCTTTCTGGTCGCACATACACGCACACACATATCTGATGTGTGTGTTTTGTGTTGACAATTTTAATTAAATTGTCTTTCTAATTGTCCAATTTTGGTCCCTCAACTATTGAGCATTATATTTGATAGTTAAACTTTTATTCTCATACATTCTTAGTTAACCTATTCATAAATTTATATTTTAGGGTATAATGGTAAAAATTTATATTTACCATTCTTTGTCGTTAAATTCTCACTATTAATTTATTATATTAAGACATACGAAAACTGGGGTGTTACATATGGCAGCCCCAATTCAGCAAAATTCAGCCCCATATAGTTGGGTTTTGTGGGCTAGTTTCAAGGTGTAACCCCTTCTAAACACTTCCAAAGCCCAACCCATTGAAACCCTAATCCTTCCCCCTATAAATACCACTTATAACCAGCCTCTCTACCACTTTTGCAACACTACAAACTCTCAAAACATCCTCCAAACCGTAGCTGAAAGCAAAGGTTCGAGCAGATTGACACCCCTTCACGAAAATGAGCATAACTCACTCATTTCTTAACGAAATCACTTGATTCTTTTTCCTACTTACTTGGATAATCATGGGGTTCGATTCCTAGACTTCTCATTGGAGAAATCAGACCTGGAAATGCCCTGAAATCATCCATAAACTTTCTGTTTGTTTTTATGTTCATCAAAAACTTGTTTAAACCTATGTAACTTGTGTTCAACACATCTCATACCTATGTCCTAATGCTAACAACTTATCCCATGGTTGGTTAAGCTTAAAAACAGGGTTGAGACATTTAAAATCAGAGGATTAAACCTCATAAACTTGGTGTTTTGTCTAGGGTTTCAACCCACAAATCATGTCAAGCTTAGGTCTTGATGAATGAGTGATTAGGGAACAACTTGGGTTGTCCCACATACAATCCTCACGTGATTTGATGATTTCTCTATAGTTAGGTTGTTTATATTATTGTGCAAATACTAGTTCGTGACCCTCCTTGGTTGTTGTTACACCAAGTGAAGTGGTGAACATTCAAGGGGTTCCTAAATGGAAGCATGTCCTTCCTACCCCATACATGACATCTATGATAACACGAGGTGCCTAAATGAAGATTCTAATCTTCTACCTCCTACTTGAATTATTGGACTAAATAATATGTAGTACTTAACCTAGATATATATATACACTCATTCGAACCTTTGATGTTGAACTCATGTTTATATGTTAAAGTAGTAGAACATCACCTAAGACCTAAACCTTGTTGTGATTCTTATGGGTGTTCAACTCATGAAAACATTATCATAACCCTTGTGGTTACCAAGTGTCATACAAGTGTTAAGTGTTGAAGATGATTATTTTCACATGCTATTCACATATCTTACTTTTTATGTTGTTTTGAATACCGAATCTCGACTCTAAGCAGACTTGAACTTTAACCCTACACATTTAATCTTCCAACCTCATCAACTCGTCAATAATTGGATAATTGGAAAGCATATGCAAACTTTGTGAGTATACTCGTATTTCCCCCTTTTTACTTTTACCGCTTTTGGGGTGTAACATGTTTATCTATCAACTTACACATGAACATTTTGCTTAACACATGAACATTCCTATAACATGCTTGTATACGTGATGGCTTGATGCTTTAAACTTGGATTTATCTTATGTGTTGAATTTATCATTAACTTCGTACGAGCCAAACCGTGACATATGTAGCGCTATAGGATTAACGACCCGCCCCTTTATCTCGGTTATGTCATGAGCATATTGCGTTTCCTTGGTTTGATATGTTAGACACATACCATATTTAAAGGCTTATCTTGAATCACATGCTTGCTATGAGGAATTGTTCAAAACTTATCTTTTGCTATGTACGTATCAAACTTGTATACTCGCCTTTGCTTTTGCATTGAACTTTATTTTAACATGTTACAGGTGGATGTTGACGATGCATGGAATCTAGTAGGATGCTTAGATACCCACTTAGAAAGAATTGTATTTGTATTGTTCATTTTATTATTCATGTTGTTGTACTTTGTTTCAAAACCTTGTACTTGATTCTTTAGAAATGAAATGAAATGATTATTTAAATACTTGTCACAATTATTAGCGTTATGATGTCTCGAGCAATCTTCACACTTCCTCTCATCCCGATGTTTCCGCCATTGGTTGGGGTGTGACAGATTGGTATCAGAGCCATAACTATAGGGAATTAGGAAAAGTAGGAATGTTTTCACCTAGTCTATAGTTTTAGAGCCTTATTCGTATGCTTTGCTTGGGCTACTACATGATACTTTATTTGTTACTTATTTATGCTCTTTTAAACATGTATGTTACTCATGTGTAATATTTGACATGTTATTCTTACGCATTAATGCTTGTTTTATTATGTGTTAACACTTGTTTCGTTGTTCGATTCTTTATGTGTTATTCTTGACATATTTCTCTATGTGTTAATACTTGTTTTATCATTTCATTATTTAAGTACCATTCTTGATATGCTTTCCTATGTGTTTACACTTGTTTGTGTATCTCCTTCGACATACACTTCCCTCATGCATTTTACTCGATTATTCTAAATCCGACAACACTCATATTGTACAAATGAGACGAATTCACCAAAATAGGCGTGAAACCCACAATTTGGTGAACGACTCTCAATCTACCTATTCTTTTTTTTTTACACAAGATATCGCCATTAAGTTAGGAGTGAAATCCACATCTTAATGGTAAATCTCAAATTTCAAATTCTAGTGGACCCTCGTCAACACGTCGAAATTAAATTTTGACCCGACGAGTACCAACCACACTTAGGATACGGAATCGTCAAGTTAGGGGTGAAACCCGCACCTTGTCGACTAGTTCCACTCCTTGGCATTTTTTTTTCATAAATCCCGCCAAGTCTCGAAATTTCGATTGATTTGGGACATGTAGTAACCGGAAGGGTAAATACCGTTAACCGACTTGTCGGCGAGAGTATTTTACCTATTAGGCCAAAGCATGCTCCTCAAATTCAAAAGACTTTTCGACCACTTTGGTTAGTCAAAGTTCCGTTTTGGAACACTCCAAACTTTGGTCAAACATGTGTTTCTATTGTTCATTTTATACGATGCAATCTTTCAACCTCGAGTTTACCTTTGATTTCTCTTTTCACACGCACAACATATCGAACCTTTTCGATACATTTATATATGAATGATTTTTATATAATTTAAATTCATATTCCTTGTAACAACTAGTGGAGGGGTATCATCGAGATTGGAGTGATTTCCTTACCTTGACGATTAACTCCACTCCCCTTTTCTTAAAAACGACCTCACCAACGAGTTAGGGGTGATTCCCTTACCTAGGTGATCGTTACCAAAACGTCTCTTCAAAATATCTTATTATGCAAACTCGATCATATTTTATACCCAAATTGTTTATCATTATTCAAAATACCCACTCATACCGATTTCAAAATACATTGTTTTATCAAACGTACATCTTATTCTACAACCTATTTTCACTCAACTCATATACACGAGATTCTTAATCATGTCTTAAAACGTTTTATTACTCGAACTCCAAAACCTTACGAAATGCTACCTATCAATTAAATCGGTCCAACGAAACTCTTGCCCATGAACTTCATATTCGACTTAATCACTAAAACTTGCTCACATTATATCGTCATACTAGAGACTTCCATTCTTAATTGAAACCAAACCAACCTTTCTCAATTACTTATAGGACCTTATAGATATTATGAGATCGTTTTACCAAAGAATATTTCCAACATCAACGAACCATTTGTCAAAACCCTTTAAAATGAACACTAAGACCTTTGATAAACCCCTTTTCCAAGGATCGACTGTAACACCTCGAATTTTTGTGTCCAATAATGTGTTAACACGTGTCATTTGATTACACGTGGCATTAATATTAAATAAAGGACTAATTTTGACAAACCTTGAAAGTATGTTAATTCGAGGGTTATAAATGTCAACCAAGGGTAAATATACTGTATAGTAACCCTAAATGATGCTCGTACCTTCAAACGAATAAATCATGGATCGTACGGAAGTGAAACGCGGAAGAAAGTGAGAGATTACAAGCTACAGGGGTTAACTGTGTCAACATGTTTAATTATACCTCGGAGTGACCCTTTAACGTTCCCGAGGCTTTGTAACAGTATAATACACTCACTGGAATGCAATATATAAATTTCGCGAAGTTCCGTTTTAAAACGAGAAAGTTATGATCAAATTCGTAGGAAAAGGGTTAAAAGCGTCAATAATATAATTTAAGGTTCTCCGGATAATAAATAAATTAACCGGGGGCTTAACAATGCGGGTAAATAACGTGAGGTCCTTAACTGTAATTAATCAAGGGCCATATCGCAAAGTTACCCCTTCAAACCCGAAAGGTCAGGTTATTAACTACCAAAGATTCGATATTAATTACAAGATTTAGTAATCATTTCAAAAAGATACAATTTTAACCCCTTACGGACCGTAAAGGGTATGCCTTACGGACCGTAAGGAGGAAAATGATTGATTTCGATCCGCCTATGGCTTACGGACCGCAAGGCCTAAGCCATACGGTCCGTAAGCGATGCCCAGCGACAGAAAGTTGGCTGTTGGCTGTCCAAAGCGGTAAAACACGAAGTAATGGGTTTCTCAGGGTCATGGGTGCCCCCTACTCGACCCATAACTCTCTAGGACACCTGCCATTCATCCATGGTCACTTGTAGACCAATGTGTGATGATCTTGGACCTTGCCTTTGACTATAAATAGACTTGCATTGTTCATAACAATCACACAACTCAAAAACACTTCTCTGGTCATTCCAAAAGCTTCCAAGTGTTCTTCTTTGTTCTCTAAGCAAGCCTAAGCTTCTGTAAGTCGTTTAGATCCTTTGTGGTTCAATTTTACTTAGTAATGTAGCTAAAAAACCAAACCGTCGTAACTACGGTTTGACTTCAAAATAAATCCGTAATGGCTCAGTCTTATGACGGATCAAAAGTAGTTATGAGTTGGTATTTATGTGGGTAATAAACCTCTAAAAGGGTTCCCTCTGATCACCACTCTAACTAGCTCAAATGTCGAGTCAAACGAATGCTTAAAAAGTCAACAGAAAGCTATTTTTGCGATTCTTGCATAATCTGTGATATAAATGATATGCAACATGTTTAGACACTCATAAAACATGATATTAAGTATATAAACTTGTATACGCTCGTTTGAATCGACCATTTGCTATATTGACCCGGTTCGGAGCCGAATGTCGCAAAAGTTTGACTTTTGCTTTGACTTCAGTTCTGACCCGTTTTAGTGAGGTATAGATATGCCTTAGGACTCTATTAGGACCAGGTTACATGATGGTATAAACCTCTGTGACCGGTTCATTGGTTGTCCGAGTCTTTTACGCATTTCCGTTAATCGCCTAAAAGTTGACCGTAACGGCCTTTTTAAAATAAAACAAGTATTTCGGATACGTGAACGGACCATAACCTTGCTTACTAAATTATAAGCATGTCCTTAAAGTTTCACGTCAATCCGAGGTCTAGAATGAGAGTTATGCTAAATAGCGCAATTAAAGTAAACTTTTGTAATAAACGGCGCAATTAGCATAACACCTATCTAAACCAAGATTTCGTCACTAAAACTTTTACCCACTGTTATGAAATAATATTTTTGGAATTTTAAAGATTTTTAATAATTTTTACCTTGCTCATAACCTGCGGTTATGGCTACGGTTCGGTAAATACCGAATATGCCCTTTTTGGCCGAAACTTGAGTTCTACAAGGTCTTTTGACCCGATTCCAGTTGCTACTGATTTCAAATAATAAATAAAGTATTTTAAACTTTATAAACTGTTCAGGAAACTCAGATTTCCTGTAGAACTCGAAAAGCTCTTTAAAAGTCTTTAAAATGACCGAAAAACCCCTACGGGGCGATATATTAACTAAAACTCGTTACGGGCATCACGGAAGGTATCCTACTGATACCACAACCTCTTTAAGGCATATTGATTTAGGAAACAAGCTTAGGACTCTCATGGTTAACCGTTTCGCCTCTTGCGCGCACGGTTCGGCTTATGGAACTAGTTTTCATAAATTAGCCGATATGGGTCAAACCATATTATTTTGACCCTAAAATCCAGAGTGTGAACTTTAAACCCATATAAAACAAGTCTCTGAACTTGTTGGGTCAGAATCACACTCCATTCTCGGTTTTCGCCTCTTCGCGCGATTAAACCATATCTATCTTTTGAAACCGACCGGTCTAGGCTACGGCTAATATAAAGACCCGTTAGGATTCTAATAGGTTAATTAAAACCTTCGTTCCAGAATAGGAGCCCCAGTAAAAGCTATCTGTGACGTAATCCATTAAGGAATATACTTGCAAAGGTAAATACTTTTAACTTATTTTCCCTTATACGGGCTTGGGTTACGGTATATAAAATACCGCTTGATTGAGCATCATATCTTCCATCGCTTAGGTGGTTAATTGAATAATGTGATTAGCTCATTTAAACAATCTTGTTACTTAAAAGCCTTTGGGGGGGTTAATGACCGTTGTCCCGGATATCCTTGGCATCATTTTACGAAATGGCCACGACCTCGACATCCCGGTGTAGGCGTACACCCGGTATATTATGTCGACATTATTATTACTAAAAGACGTAGCCGTTGTTTTTTTTACACTACGGTTTTACGCAATGTGGTGTGTCTATTAATCTTTAACCCGGACAGGATCCGGGCTACTGAACGCATAAAAGGACATGTAATTCGTTCACAAGATTTTAATAATTTTCCCAAGTTATAAAAGAGTTTGTGCCTCGTGCATTCAAATCAATTTTAATAAACATTTTCAAATGTGTCAGTTGAACGTATTTACCAGTGTAAACTGACGTATTTTCCCCAAAAGATTAAGTGCAGGTACTACACGAAATTGGCTGGTAATAGCTTCCTAGCATCACGAATAGTCTCGCAAACTTGATGCTGTATCTGACTGAACAATACTTTATTTTATTTATGATCCCCTGTGGATACAATTCGACTTCTGTAATACACTTGATATTACATTCAAAAGGTTGAATTATATTTATCTTTATGCTTCCGCTGTGCATTCATATAATTGTGTGGTTTGACTATATTGTTGCCAACTACGTCACGGTAATCCCCCACCGGGCCCACCAGTGATACACGTGGAAATCGGGGTGTGACAGGTTGGTATCATAGCCAACATTGAGTGAATTAAACACTATCCTAACGTGTTTAATCTCAGTGACACAATTGCACATACTTGAGTCTAGACAAGAACATAGGACAAATTCGAATTTGTTATTCCAATTTTGTCTTTTCTTTTATTATTGGTATTTAAAGTTTTATAAAGCAGGAAATATGCCGCCAGTGATTTTCCGAGGACGAGGAAGGGGAAGAAGAGGCAGAGGAGGGATCGTTACTCATCACGATCACGAAGCCGGGCCTTCAGGTACGCGAGCTCCTTCGACTACAAGGAGTGAAGAACCGCAGAGGCGAAGAGACCTTTACGAACCCGCGAGGCATTCCACCTCGCACAGCTCGACGCCATCATACCGGCACTCATTCGGGCCAAATTCCGAAATGATCCCAACAACCCGCAACCCTCCTTCATACCTCTACAACGTTCGGTATCACACCGAAATTTTGACGACCCCACTCCATACTTCAGAGGTCAGTTCAATCCAGCTGACTACATCCAGGAACCTTCAGGCTTTGTCCCGTTAGGGCCACAAGATCATTTCTCCGAAGATCATATGGACGAGGATACTGATCCGACAGAACCTGCTCGTGGTACGCCCACGCATCCAATAGAAGTCTCTGATGGGTCATCCTTCCATGGCACACCCTATCAGGGACCTGATAGCTTTCAAGCGTTGTTCGACCGACATGAGTGTCTGATGGGTCATCCTTCGTATCTACATACTCAACCTTTTGAGCACTCTTACATACGTAACTTTGTTATGTTTCAATTAATACTATATACGTAATCAATAGTATTTGTACTCACCCTCTCACTCATATTCATAACAACACATTTTATGCTTATACTTGTAATCGTATTCATACTTGTACTCATGCGTTTTATGATTTTAATTATATTTATACGTTTCATGCTTACACGTATACTCATACTACTCGTACGTTTGATACCCATACTTACGTGTATATTCATACTTAAACTTATACTTATGCTCATAATTTTGCTTATACTCATGATTCATACATTCGTACCCGTACGCGAGCGGAATCCGAGGGATTCGCTTACGTGGGTCCTACACATACTTAAGCATGGACTTGCTTATATACTATATCCTTGTACGTGCACATTCTAATTTTTTTGTATACCCTGATTCATACACAACTAGTACAAGCTATGCGGATCATGCGACGATCAAAATAATCACGGGTGCACACGGGATTATAGTGATAGGCGTATGAGAACCATAGAGTGTGCTACTGCGTATGGTAATGCACAGAACGTGACATGACACCGAAGAGGAAACGGATGTAACATGGTCAAAACACGGTGGATACGCCGCTGGTACTTCCTATATATAAGTGTTTTCACCATATTACCAAACTTTCGTAAAACGTGCCATGAGAAATTCAGTGTTTTACAGACCTCTTGGACCTAATACAAGCTTTAAACAACTCACAAACGCATTACGTCCGATTATCCATGACGAGACTTCATCTTTAACATGCAACTTTCATCTATCTAATACCCATATCACTCATATACTTGCGTTCTTTTGGTGTCAATTGTTCGCCCCATGCTCCTATTTCCTTCCTGTCATACGAGCCTCGGTCACAATCAAGCTCACTCAAGCATTCGAATCCTAACTTACCTTATTACCTTTAGAACCGATTTTCTAATTTTAGCCATTTCAAATCATTTTTACCTATCCACGTTTACCCCTGCTTATGCCTCAAAGCCATTTTATCCCGACAAATCATTTTACAAACTTATTTTCCCAAAGTTTTGTGCCTTTCGAAACATTTCAAAATTTTCAAGTCTCAAATTTTTACTAGAACTCTTCAAGTCTACCTCTTGAATAAATTTCGGGACGAAATTTCCTAAAGGAGGGGAGACTGTAACACCCCGAGTTTTCATACTTTCAATATTTAGAAACCATCGTTTGTAAAACTATTTTTGGAAACTTTGTATTCTTGTAATCGTTCTTTCCTTGTAATCATTGTAAATCCGAGACTTGGATCATAAATAAAATTCGTATTTCTTTAAATTCACCATCTACATATTCATACATGTTCATACGTTCGAATTCATTGTACATCGAATCCTTATTTGTAATTCATACTTATACGATACTTATTCACGATGCATGTCCATGCTTGTCCTTAAATTGTTGATACCTAAAAACCCCTAATAATATGCTTATTTATACAACGGTTAATCATCTAATATGTGACATATACTTGTCACTTACAAACATGTTACATACTTGTACATTACACTTTTTACCTAGTTAAATCATGTTTTATTTCATATTTCACCTTGTTACAAGTTAGGGGAAAAATTGTTGCATATTATTACACAACTTAACTAACAAAATTACTCATTATAATGTCTTAAAAAAATAAAAAAATAAAGAAATATGGCAGCCCCAATTCAGCAAAATTCAGCCCCATATAGTTGGGTTTTGTGGGCTAGTTTCAAGGTGTAACCCCTTCTAAACACTTCCAAAGCCCAACCCATTGAAACCCTAATCCTTCCCCCTATAAATACCACTTATAACCAGCCTCTCTACCACTTTTGCAACACTACAAACTCTCAAAACATCCTCCAAACCGTAGCTGAAAGCAAAGGTTCGAGCAGATTGACACCCCTTCACGAAAATGAGCACAACTCACTCATTTCTTAACGAAATCACTTGATTCTTTTTCCTACTTACTTGGATAATCATGGGGTTCGATTCCTAGACTTCTCCTTGGAGAAATCAGACCTGGAAATGCCCTGAAATCGTCCATAAACTTTCTGTTTGTTTTTATGTTCATCAAAAACTTGTTTAAACCTATGTAACTTGTGTTCAACACATCTCATACCTATGTCCTAATGCTTACAACTTATCCCATGGTTGGTTAAGCTTAAAAACAAGGTTGAGACATTTAAAATCAGAGGATTAAACCTCATAAACTTGGTGTTTTGTCTAGGGTTTCAACCCATAAATCATGTCAATCTTAAGTCTTGATGAATGAGTGATTAGGGAACAACTTGGATTGTCCTACATACAATCCTCACGTGATTTGATGATTTCTCTATAGATAGGTTGTTTATGTTATTGTGCAAATCCTAGTTCGTGACCCTCCTTGGTTGTTGTTACACCAAGTGAAGTGAAGTGGTGAACATTCAAGGGGTTCCTAAATGGAAGCATATCCTTCCTACCCCATACATGACATCTATGATAACACGAGGTGCCTAAATGAAGATTCTAATCTTCTACCTCCTACTTGAATTATTGGACTAAATAATATGTAGTACTTAACCTAGATATATATATACACTCATTCGAACCTTTGATGTTGAACTCATGTTTATATGTTAAAGTAGTAGAACATCACCTAAGACCTAAACCTTGTTGTGATTCTTATGGGTGTTCAACTCATGAAAACATTATCATAACCCTTGTGGTTACCAAGTGTCATACAAGTGTTAAGTGTTGAAGATGATTATTTTCACATGCTATTCACATATCTTACTTTTTATGTTGTTTTGAATACCGAATCTCGACTCTAAGCAGACTTGAACTTTAACCCTACACATTTAATCTTCCAACCTCATCAACTCGTCAATAATTGGATAATTGGAAAGCATATGCAAACTTTGTGAGTATACTCGTATTTCCCCCTTTTTACTTTTACCGCTTTTTGGGTGTAACATGTTTATCTATCAACTTACACATGAACATTTTGCTTAACACATGAACATTCCTATAACATGCTTGTATACGTGATGGCTTGATGCTTTAAACTTGGATTTATCTTATGTGTTGAATTTATCATTAACTTCGTACGAGCCAAACCGTGACATATGTAGCGCTATAGGATTAACGACCCGCCCCTTTATCTCGGTTATGTCATGAGCATATTACGTTTCCTTGGTTTGATATGTTAGACACATACCATATTTAAAGGCTTATCTTGAATCACATGCTTGCTATGAGGAATTGTTCAAAACTTATCTTTTGCTATGTACGTATCAAACTTGTATACTCGCCTTTGCTTTTGCATTGAACTTTATTTTAACATGTTACAGGTGGATGTTGACGATGCATGGAATCTAGTAGGATGCTTAGATACCCACTTAGAAAGAATTGTATTTGTATTGTATCATTTTATTATTCATGTTGTTGTACTTTGTTTCAAAACCTTGTACTTGATTCTTTAGAAATGAAATGAAATGGTTATTTAAATACTTGTCACAATTATTAGCGTTATGATGTCTCGAGCAATCTTCACACTTCGTCTCATCCCGATGTTTCCGCCATTGGTTGGGGTGTGACATTATGGAAGACTTTAAGAGTTCGCTATACTTACAATTTATGAAGGATTTATTGGTATCCGAATCAAAACAGAACTCTTAGCATTTATTTTCCAATAAATGTTAAAAGAATGTACCTGATGTCATTATTGATATGAACTACCTCTGGCACTCTTCAGGAGAGTTAAAGTGCTTTCATTCTTAGGCTTTCCATCCTTAGCCGCACTTCCCTTGACAGATGTAGGGCATGTAGTCTTGATGTGGCCTTTCTCACCACAGCCGAAACAGACTGCATTCTTCATGTCCTTGCAATCCAACGTTCTATGCTCTCTTGATTTGAAGACCCCACAAGCCCTAGGCTGTGATTGGGATTTTGATTCGAACCTGCACCTCCCTAGATGGCGCTTCTTGCAGGTCTTGCATACAGGTTTCTTAGTGGACTCTTGCTTACCCTTTTTCTTAGAACTCTAGGAGTTATCTTCCTTCCTTTTCCTTTTTAGTTCATCCTTTGCATTCGAGGCATGAACAAGATCCTTCTCGTGAGTAAGGAAGTGTGGTTTTAGATGGGATTTGGAGCAAGTAGCATTGGGCTCTTTGAACTTTTTCATGACCTTTCTCACAGCTTTTCCAACAGCTGCGTCAATCATAGCTTGGAGAACATCTTTGTCAATTCTGAGTTTCACAATTGTAGCATCATTAGCTTGTGTCGCATCATCAATGGCGTGATTGACGGTTGTCTTATCCGAGTTTGTCATATTCGAAACTTGGTCCCTAACACCAATTGAAACAATTGCTTAGTTGCACTACAATAGCTATTCATCATCCTGATGACTTAACATATACTAACCATGGTATCATTAAACCATACCGGCTAATATACTACGAACATTCCCAATGAATGTTATTTAAATATATATATATATATATATATATATATATATATATATATATATATATATATATATATATATATATATCAATTATACTTAGCCTAGGCCATAAAAGACCATCAATGGCATTTAAGGTTTGGACCTAGTCCATCACCTTTTTGACAGGGGATCAATGTCATGATGTGCGTGAAGTGTGTTATATTTTAGGTGTGTATTTTAAGTCCTTTTACACTTTTTAGCCAAGTTTTAAATTTATAAAACACGATATTTACTAACACTAAACACACATATGGGCAAGTGCACCCATCGTGGACGTAGTATAGTATTGGTAAGATACCGAGGTCGTCCAAGGAAACAAGAGCTTTTAGTACCGGTTTATCCTCAACGTCTAATCAAACCAAAATGTTAGAAAAAAGATTTTTAAACTAAGAAAATAAAATTAACTAAAATGCTGAAAATAAAATAAAAATAAAAAACAGATAGACAAGATGAATCACTTGGATCCGACTCGTGTGTTAGTGTACCTTTGATTATTTTCGCACGTTTGCACTTGTTTAAGAGATTATCTTAGTTATTGTAGTAGGCCCCTCTTTTGAAGGAGACGTTACCCTCAACCCAGTAGTTTAAGTCAGCAAGGATACAATCCTAAAGGGTCGGATTATTGAAAGATAATTAATTAAGTTATTAATGCATAATGTGGTAGGCCCCTCTTTTGAAGGCGACGTTTGTCTGAGTCAGCAGGGATACAGTCCTAAGTAGCTGGATTAAAGTTTTAATAGTAGTTTAACTTATGAGGGGGTCAAAGAGTTTGGACCCCCGCCATCCAATACCTTTGGGTATTGAAGGAGGTCCTACTAAATTTGACCCAGGTCCGTTGCAGGATCTATACACTGAATAATGGCAAGACTCTTACCAAACGGTTCCCTTAACCCCCGACCAGGTAGCCAACATACCTCCATATAGACCGTGGAGATGTGAATGGTGAAAATCTTTTATTTTATATAGACAGTAAAATAATGCCAAGACACCACGGACAAACGATAAGGAAGAATCACCTTCAACATAAGAAACTAGTAATTAAAGTTAATAATACAAAACCAATTAAAAAGTGCAAAAAGTTAAAAATAAAAAGTATTACACTAAACACTTGTCTTCACCAAGTGATGTAAGAGACTTAGGCAAACATGGCCTTTGATTGTCAGAACTCTTACGATCAATCTTGGATCCCGAGACGACTCACACACTCTATGATGGACAATGGATGATGGTGGTGGATGATGGTGTTCTGGTGGTGGTGGGTGGTGGGTGAAGTGTGAGAGAGGTGGTGTGCCAAGGGATGAGTTGAAATGGCTCCAAGCACTCCTATTTATAGGCTGAACAGAAGCTCGGGCACGGCCCCGTGTCCATCCTTGTCTCTCTCCTCATTAATTGTAATTCGCAATTACAATAAATGCGCCTGCAGAATCTGACCACGCCCCCGTGTCCGTTGGGCACGTCCCCGTGGTGGGCAATAGAAGCTTCTAAAGGTTTGTCTTTTCTGCTGCTTCTTGGGCACGGCCCCGTGCTCGCTGAGCACGGGGCGTGTTCAGTCTTCTGTTTCCTAGGTTTTGCTTGGGAAGATGTTGTTGAGGGGTCGGGCATTCCACTTTTGCTCCTTTTCTTGTATTTATGTTAGATTTTGCTGTCTTTTTGCTTCTTTTGTTAATTTGAGCTCCTTTAATCCTGAAAATACAAAAGGAAGACAAAAACACACTTTTTCCAACATTAGTACCAAAAAAAGGTTAGTTTTATGCCACAATTGATATAATTTATATGTTGCATTTTGGGCATATCAGTCACATCTGTCTTGATCATATTGATGATTTTGGATAGCTTGAAAGCTTGTCATAAGGATATTGGAGAAGAGCGATTCCTAATGGATATAAAGCATCCATCTAAAATTGTCGAAACAGTCTCTAAAGTATCCTTGGCCAATTCTACCTTGCGTTATATGTCTAGAGTCCTAATCAGGCGGATACAACAGTTTACAACATTTATTGTCCACAATAGACTTATCTGAACCAGAATCAAACAAATTCCTGCATAAACATCATTGATAAGGAAAGGTACCTGTTATGATGTTATCTTTCTGTACTGCCTCCTGGGTGTTTAGCTGGAAGACTCACGCGTTTGTTTTCTTGGCCTCTTCAGGCTCCTTCTGATTCCTAGGCCAGTTAGTCTTGATATGCCCCTTCTCGTTGCAACCATAACAGGTTGCATCTTTTAACTTCTTGCAATCCAAGGTTTTATGTTCCTTAGACTTGCAGATCCCACAAGGTAGAGGCTGAGATTCAAATATGCATTTCCCGAGGTGGTATTTCCTACAGGTTTTGCACCTGGTCTTTTCACCCGACTGCTGGTTGTCCTTCTTAAACCCGGAACTCTTCTTATGATCCGAGTTCCCCTTTTTCTTCTTATTAGAGCGGTGAGAATTCTCATTCTCCCTTTTACGCTTTCCATCATCAGAAGCTTTGGCAGCCTTGTTTTTTACCACATCAAGTGTGAGAGATAGTGACAGATCTACCGTTGACCTGAACGTAGTAGGTCTCGATGCTTTCACACTTGCCTTGATTTCTGGGGCTAGACCCCCAATAAAACGAGCTATACGCTTCGGTTTCGGTGTGATCAAGTAGGGAACCAATCGAGACATGGTATTGAAACTTGTAAGGTATGCCTGACAATCTAAGTTCTTCATGACCAATGTCAAGAAATCAGTCTCGATTTTCTCAACTTCATGTTGAGGACAGAAATTTTCTTTGATAAGAGGAACAAACTGATCCCAAGTCAAGTTGTACAACGGGATCTTCCCTGTAACTTGGATTAGTGACCTCCACCAAGCTAGAGCTTCTCCTTTAAAATATTGTGAAACAAACTTCACAATGTCTTGCCCTGCACATCCACTAATATCAACAACGGTGTCCATCTCATCGGGCCAGGTCATGCAATCGATGTAGGGCTGTTCATGAGCCGAGCCAGGCCAAGCTCGGGCTCGGCTCGATTATAAACCGAGCTGGCTCGGCTCGGCTCGGATTTGAAACCGAGCTGAAAATCTAAGCTCGGGCTCGGCTTGGTTTTAAACCGAGCTAGCTCGGCTCGGCTTGGTTTGGCTCGATTTTATAGAAAAAACTAATATATACCTCATAAAATTTAATAGCCTAAAATATTATTCAATAATTTAAAAGAATATATTCAAAATAAGTTCAACCTAATACAATTCAAACCAAAATCAAGTTTAACAACTCAAAATAAGTTTTAATTTCAATAAAATACAATACTAGTTCATTAGTATTGTAATCAATCTTCAAATATGCCATAAATATCAAATTACAAACCTATATACATGTAAATAATAATCAGTTTTTTTTGTAATATATTATAATGTATATAAAATTAAAACTTATTATAAGTAAAATAATTCGAGCTAAACCGAGCTGAGCTACAAAGCGAGCCGAACCGAGCCAGCTCGGCTCGTTACGAGCCGAGCCGAGCTAGGCTCACTTTCTAACCGAGCCGAGCCAGCTCGGCTCACTTTTAAACCGAGCCAAATCGAGCGAGCTTTTTCCGAGCTAAATCCGAGCGAGCTTCGAGCGAGCTCCGAGCCGCGAGCTTTTTGAACAGCCCTAAATCGATGGCTCCTTTTTCTCCTGTGAAGTCTCTGGGCTTGCAGGAGACAAAATATTCATATGAACAAGTTTTAACATGTGGCTCTTGATTAAGCACCACCTGTCTAGACGGAACATTCCTCTAATTCGATGAGTGATGAGAATCGTCCTTATGAGATACATGCGTTTGGGAAGGTGGTTTTGCATGAGGTATAGACTCGTTCTTGGTGCGTGTACCACTTGATTCATTATACTGTCTGTCAAGAGCTCGAGTACGACATTATCTATTAATGCCTTCAGTTCTTCACCAGCTATATTAACTCTGGTAGTATCATTATTCTCCCTCGAGTGGCTGTTAACCTCATCTGATCCAGTCATGTAGCTTGGTTGCTACATAAATATTGACAATGATTTCTTCAGAAGTCTATTATGGAATTGTCATTTATGGTAATTCATTAACCATGGAATTTTAAGCCATATTGGTTAATTTAATTTATTTAAATCTTTACTATATTTTATCCCAGTTATAAACTATTAAGGATATTGAAATGGCACAAAAGGTCTTGTCACGAGGACAGTTTTGAATTTATAAGTCATGACCTTATAGGATCGAGGCATTAAGGTTTGAACACAGTTCATTACCTTTCTTGACAGAGAGTCAAAGACTACAACTGTCTTTTGTCTTTTAGGACAGTAGATATAGCTCGTAGGCATTTCATCACTAAGGGATGTTTATGATATGATCACCTTATCTGATGATTTGAGCCATGATTTCTAAATCACTAGGCTAGATAAGAAATTGGAAGAATCCAATATAAGGATGACTTGTGTGATTTTATCGAATCACATTTGTCAGGAGTGCTAACATGCTTTCAGATGTTAACAAGGGTTTAAAACTTAAAAAGGTTTTACCGTCTAGGCCATGTCTAAATAACATATAGGCTAGGTTGTACCTTTAAGATTTTCTTTCAATATTCAAAGGCAAATCAAATACAAAAGGAATGATATTTTGATTTATTTTATATGTTATATTCATACATATAAGGATAAATGAAACTTTAAATTATAACATTCCATTAAATGGAAAAAGTACATAGATGCCCTAAACGGGACTTTTAAACAAGAAATTTGTCCTCATAGGAACTAAAAGATAAAATATGTCCTTATAAGGACTAATAAAGGAATGAAATGCAACAAAAAGAGTTTCTTCTTCACTTTATTTCTGGAAATTTTCTCCTTGGTTCTCTCTGTGAGGTACGAATACTGAAGGTTTTGGTGTGTAGTCGAAATCTTCTATTTTAGGAATCCTTGCAATTGTGGTATCCAAGGAGTTTATGGTTAATGAATAATACAAATCATGAATAAGGTCAGGACAGGTATAATCCAAGTTTGGGATTCCAAGACTTGGAGGCAAGAAATGTGAGTCCTTTGGGTCCATAGGTATCATCTTTGGAGCGGGAGCTTCAGGGACAACTGGTATGAACTCCTCCGATGTTGGCTTCTTATTTGAAGTTTCAAAAGTCTTGGGTATAGAATTTGAAACATGGTTAATGGATTCAAAAGGTCTTTTCTCCATACTGGTTGTATGCTAATTCGAGCTGTAATACGAAGCTTTACATTCTTAAACTTCGGATTTGGAGAGCCTCCACCAATGGCAGCTTTACTCGGCGACACGATCCTGAGATGCATAAATATCGAAAACGATGTATACATATAACATGGGTGAGATCATTCCTAATTCATGTCTAGACACGGAAATCAAGGAATGTGCAACTGTGTCATTGAGATTAAACACAAAAGGCTAGTGTTTAATTCACTCAATGTTGGCTCTGATACCAACCTGTCACACCCCGATATTTCCACATATTACCGGTGGGCCCAATGGGGAGTATCGTGACGTACTTGATATCATCATTGTCAAATAATCACAGTTCAATGCACAGCGGAAGTCTAAAGTAAATATATTACTAACCGATTCAAAAGTAACATCAAATATTACAAACGGATTGCAAGATGGATCCACAGGCGGATCTTAAAACAGAAAAATAACACTGTTCAACAGACTTTAGACGTTTAGGACTTGCAAGATTCCTTATTAACGCCCTGAGCTCCCAGCCAATTACGTACAATACCAGTCACTTAATCTTTTTGGAAAATACGTCAGTTTACACTGGTAGATACAATTAACTGACTCTTTCGAAAACATTTATGGAAATTGATTTAAATGCACAAGGCACAAATATCCTTTTATAACTTGGGACAATTATATAAAAATAATCTTGTATACAGATTTACATGTTCGTCATACATTCAGGGCCTGATGTAGAAACCGAGTCAAGATTAACAGACACACCACAAGTATAGGCCCACAAGAGAGTGAGATACCGTTTTTCTTACGCAACTGTCAGGTGTATGCCTACACCCCGTCCTTAAGACGTGGCCATTTCTTAATAATGATGCCAAGGATATCCGTGACATGGTCATTAACCCCTAAAGGCTCTATTTCAAACAAGACATATTAAAACGGGTTACCTCAATAATTTAATCACAATCTGATTAAACATTCAATACCCGACCAAGCGGTATTATTATAATACCGTATCCCATGCCCGTATAGGGAAAATAAGTTAAAAGTATTTACCTGAGCTAAAATGTAATTTTATTCTCAGTTGTATATTCAAATCAGCAAGCACAAGTACCTCTACTGGGGCTCTCAATCTGGAATGAAGGTTTTATTAACCTATTAGATTCCTAACGGGTCTTACTTAAGTTTAACTTAGACCGGTTAGTTTTAACGAAAGGTTTACGGTTCACAACGCAAGATTAAGCGAAGACCGGATTAGAATGTGATTTAGACCCGACAAGTATGAAGACTTGTATAATATGGGCAAATTAAACACATTCTGGATTTTGAAGCAAAAATGATAAGGTTTGACCCGTTTCGGTCAATTTATGCAAACTAGTTACATAAACTGCTCCGAACGCGAATAATGCATAACGGGTAACCAAATGAGTCATATACAGGTTTCATAAGTTAATATGTCTTAAATATGTTGTGATATCAGTAGGATACCTTCCATTATGCAAAAAAACGGATTTAAAATCAATTTAAGCCTCATAGGAGTATTTTGGTCATTTTAAAGATTATACAAGTGGTTAATTGACAATCTGAGGTTCTGGTCTAAAATGATCAGTAAAAACTTTTATTTTAGTAGGTTATATCAGCAAGATATCATATATGTGTGAAATTTATCAATTATGGCCAAACTATGCACCATAGGGGCATTTTGATCATTTCACATAAGCCTTAAAGGTCAAATTTGGAAATCTGAGTTCAAAAACTTTTACTTACTGTTAAAGTAGGTAACAAGCTTTAGGTGCCAAATATGGTTTTAAATCATACTATGCGCCTAAATCGCATAAAAGTCGGTATTTGACGGTATTCGGGTTAAATAAATAAATCTGAGATTTTGAACAGCCTTTACTGTTTAAAATAATTTATTTAATATATAAAATCAGTAGAAAAAGGTTTGATATGTAAAGGATGCGTAAAACTCATTTTATTTGCAAAAAGGGCATAACCGTCAATTACCAAGTCAATGCAAGAACCGTATGTTATGATCAGTTTAAAATTCAACAAAAATCCTCAAAAATCCCTAAATATTATATTACATCAGTGGGCAAAAGGTTTGGTGTCAAAATTTGGGTTTAAATAGGTTTTATGCCGAAAATGCCGTTTAATTAATAAAAAGGCTTCAATTTACGATATTGAGCATAACTCCTAATTTAGACCACAAACTGATGTCAAATTTTTAGGACATGTTTATAAATCAGTAATAAAGGTTTTTATCCTCTCACATTTCAAAAATCTCGTTTTTACATCAAAAGGGCATAATAGTCAACTTTTAAGCAATTAACGGAAACATGCAATGAACTAAGATTTCTAAGGAACCAAGTTGTATAACCTTGGAGGGTTATACTAACATATAATACGGTCCTAAAGGAATCCTAAGGCATATTTAAACTATGCTAAATCGGGTCAGAACTGAAAGTCAAAGCAAAAGTCTACTTTTGCGACTTTCAGTTCCGAAGCGAGCCTAAACTCAGAATTGTCGGGTTGAACATGCCTAGACATGTTCAATTAATATTTACCAAGTTATTAAAGTGACAAAACTGATTTTATTGCCTTTACATCATTTGTTATGAATTTTGTTTAAAACCGACTCGTTTGACTTTTATTCTAATTACTTTGACCCGACAATTAACAAAGCAAACATGGTAATTAGGAGGTGCCCTTTTGAGGGTTTAATACCTACCTAATTACGATCAAAGGGGTTATCTAGAGGGATTTTGGGTAGGTGGTAAAAAAAAGAAAAATAATGGTGTTGAAATAAAAAGGGTTAGTCCTAATGCCTCCATCATTTACTTACTTGGGTTTAAGTTGGTAAGGACCAGTAATGTATCGTCATGGCAAGTTCTAGAGTCGTAAGAACCAAGCGGCTGTTCACACAAGAAACGAAAAATGAGCATTTAGTTTACAGATGTGTATTTGTATGCTCAATAAAGGCTCAAAACTCACTTTTTGTGGGAATGGGTTTTTATGTGATCAAGTATATATAATCGAATTTTAACTAGAGTTGTTATGCCATTTCATAATTTCCTTATGTTAGTTCTTTTTATCACGACGCTATTGGTTGTAAATTTATAAAGATAAAACCTTGTTTTGAACTTGTTATTCCCAATTTAAACCAAGACAAGTAAAAAATATGAAAGGTTTTTGAAAAAAATTGGGGTGTTTAGCGGTTCCAATAGAGTTTTGTGTAAGGCTTGTAGTTAGGACTTGCAAAATTCAAGGTTTTAGCATCCCCCCACACTTAAATTACACATTGTCCTCAATGTGTCCCAAAAATAAGTTTTTAGGTTGATTGAATGTGTAAAAAGATGTGAAAAAGCAAAAATTTTATGTTACTGGTCGTCTGGACACGGCCCCGTGGTGTCCGGGCACGGCCCCGTGTTCAGATTGCCACTAACAGAAAACAAAATAAAGTAACAGAAGGCTGGACATGGGGGCGTGTTCAGTGAGCACGCCCCGTGTCTAGGTACCTGAACTGGGCATTTTTCTGCAGATGGTTGAGCACGGGGCGTGTTGGATGAGCACGACCCCGTGCTGAACTTGCTGTAATGAAGAAAAATTGTCGGGTGGCCTTGTTTTTGTGCATGGGGTGTTGGTTCAAGCTTCCCTTAGTATTCTTCACCATCCCGAGTGTGTTTTATCCATTACATCATTATCCAAACACCAAATAATTAATAGAGTAAATTACAAGTTTTGTCCTTTATATATGTCCCAAATTGCAGGCGCTGTCCTTTGTCTTTAAAATTGATGAGTTTTGTCCTTAATGTTTGCAAATCTTGCACGTTATGTCCTTTAGGCCAAACCCAATTAGATTTTTTGGTTAAATGAAGGCATGTGCAGGGCACATGAGGGCACTTTTGTCATTTTGCCTCCCTAGGGGTTATTTTGTAAATAACTTATAACAAGGGTGCATTGTGTAAAAATAAAAAAATAAATATATAAAAAAAATTTGTTCATGCTCTCTCTTTCTCTCTCTAACTCCCTCTCTCCTCTCTTTACAAAATGTTCTCTGCCCTCTCTCTAGAATTACCCAAACAAGATCAAATTCAAATTACCCAAACGAATATCGATCCTGATAAGAGACAAAATATCAAACCCTGGTCTGTTCTAAACCCTGATCTGTTCTAAGCCCTAATTACCCACACAAGATCAAACCTACTGAACAAAACCATAAACACCTCTTTGTAACAAAAAAAATGTATGAATTCACCAAATTAAAACCCTTTTTTGGTTTAAAGATATGTAACCAAAAAAACCCAGCAACAGATTGAACGTCCGCCACCCACCCGTCACCATCCCACCACCAACCACCCACTTCCACCGCTGCTAACAACCACCATCAACCACCACATTCAATCTAATCCACCACCATCATCGATCCCGTCACTATACCGCCACTGCCATCTCCAAATCAAAAATCAAAAACCAAAATCCCCAAATAACAACTCAAACAACCAAAAATCCCCAAATCCCCCAATCAACTTAACAACCAAAAATCCACAAATTCACAATCGTTTCAATGTTGGCAGCTATAAGGATTGAAAGATTTGTGCAAATCAGAAAAAAAAAATATACAAATGGGGTTTTAAAGAGATAGAGAGAGAGAAAAAAATCAAACAAATTCATTTCTGATTCATTCGTTCGTTGTGTCGATGCCGATTCAGCTTCAAGTACTCAACGTTTCAGGTTCATTCGTTGTGCCGTTGCTGATTTCTGAGCCGGTTTTGATCGATGGATGTGAGGTTTCGTTGATTGATTCGATTCATTGTTCCGGTGCGGTGCTGTAATGATGTTTCATAAAACAGAAAAATGTCCCCTAATCACCTCCAACAACCATTCTTGTTTCATAAAACAGAGAGATGTCCCAGAATGGATTTTCAGATGAGAGAAAGAGAAGAGAGAGAGAGAGGAAAATCTGATGAGAGTGAGAGAGAGAATATAAAGTTTATATAAAACCTTTTATCTTTTGATTTTGTACAAAGAGTCCCTCATTAAAAGTTGTTTACAAAATGCCCCTTAAGAAGGTAAAAAGACTAAAATGCCCTTGTGCAATCTGATTTAACCAAAAAAATATAACTAGGTTTGGCCTAAAGGACATAACGTGCAAGATTTGCAAACATTAAGGACAAAACTCATCAATTTTAAAGACAAAGGACAGTGCCTGCAATTTGGGACATACATAAAGGACAAAACTTGTAATTTACTCTAATTAATAAAACCATCATTCATTCAAATAGAGAAAGTTACATAATAATCCTAAAAATTTAAAATTCTAGATAAATAGGTCAAAAGAAACACAAGAAGTCTAAACCAAGAAGTTCTAGCCTAAAGTTTATTCTATTAGCAAAATTTCCGAAAAGAAAATTCTCTCGGTTGGATATGGCTCGAAGAACTTCTTCCTCCGGATATGGGTCCCTCATACGTCGGCGAGCCATTCCTCTATCTCCCTTGGGAGAAGAAAGGCAGGCTCATTTGCATCTGTTTGAGGGGGTGCAACTTCCACTAGGACTTCCTGCAAATCGTCAAGAGGAGGCTCTGCGGGGATGTCATCCCATCCGGTGGGATTATTGACTCCAAGTGGTAGGTTCCAATCCTCTTGATGGAGGATTGGCTCCATGGGAGGCGTCACAAGAATGTTCAACCTCTGGTGCAAGAGGTTGATTTCTTGAAAACTGTTTTCCAACCCCACCGTAAGATAATTTATATGGTCTATGAGGACCTCCTCTACCGATGTCATCTCATCAAGAGCTTCACGTAATGCCATCACGTAGCGTACGAGAGTTGCTTCAATTGAAGACCTTCTTTCCCTTTGACTGTTTCTAGAATGTGTATAAGAAGTTCCACTGTTTTGGCTTGACATTCTACGAAAATAAACTGAAAAGAGTTCATTTTAATGAAACAGTAGCCTCGGACACGGCCCCGTGGTCAATGAGCATGGCCCCGTATTCACCTTTCTGCAGATTTTTGGAACAAGGAATCTTGGAGTTTCAAATTATTTTTCCAACTTAGGAAGCGTTTTTAGTAGAAATAACTTAAAACAATGTTGTAACACTTATTATAACAAGATTCCTTAAACAAAAATCTAACAAACATCACAATAGAGCTTGGAACAATTGTGATCTCAAGCTCTAATGGAGGTGTTGAGGCAAAAAAAATGAAGAAGAAGGGAATGGACAAGAGAGGAAAGGACAAGGTGATTGTTGAGAGCCTTCTTTTAGAAAATACCTAGGATGGTATGTGTGAAGATCCCGCCAAATCTCTGTCCCTGGAATGGTCCAAATGTGCAGGATTCTTGGCTGCATTTATAGAAAACGACAGCACGCTGCCCCACGGCCCCGTGCCGGCTGGACACGGCCCCGTGTGCAGACGAGATCCTGACACATTTTGTCCGTATTCTGACAAAAAGTCAGAAAGGAATCTTTTGGTGGACACGGGGGCGTGTTGACCTCGACATGGCCCCGTGTCTAGAGGCTGTATATGAAGTTTCGTCTATTTCTAAGGAATTTATCCTGATCGGGTGGTTCCTTACTGGATGGAACAACCCCAAAGTGCCTGAGATACCTTAATTGCTCTTGATTAAGACAAGAACGCAAGAGGTTGTCGGTGAGGGTGATTCCTATGCTAAATGTAGGTGGACAAGTCCAACCCTTTCCCGGGCTCTCGTTAAAGAAGGTGTTCGCCGAATCGCTCAGGTCTACGTATGCACCGAACGAAGTCGATGGGGAGTCCTTCACGGCACAATCGACACAGGGACGACTATCGCTCATGTCTTTACTAGAGTTATAGGTGATATCGGGAACAACGAAGCCGTTTTCATCCGAATGCGTTCTCAATAATTCTTCTTCGGCATCGTCTTGAGATGAATTAATGATATCCATCTCAGGTTCTTTCACCCAATTAAGAATTAAATCTTCCATTTGAAATAATTCACCAAGAAGCATTTCTCCTAGAAGGGTTGATTGAGAGCATTCGAGGGAGAGATAGGGATTATTTTTACTTTCGCCCCTCTTAAGGCTACAGGAAAACAATGGGTCAATATAGTGGGGCTTGTAATTTAAAAAATAACATTCTAAATCTTTAAGAGGGCCACCACATATTTGACACCACGTACCATAAGAGTGCCGAAAGTAAAATATATCAGTATCACTCATGTTTGTGTCAGAAATTACCAACCGTCGGGATCTTACGGTTCTGTTTTCAGTAACTGATACTTGGGCACGGGGCGTGTTGAGCGGGCACAGCCCCGTGTTCAGCTATTGTCTGACTTAAAACTGGATTGCCAGTACCAAAGATTGGGCACGGGGCGTGTTCAGCGGGCACGGCCCGTGCTGAGTTCTGCAGAAGCTGAAAAATTACGAAAAAATCCTTAAAAATAGAAAAATAAAAATAAATGATTAGGCCGTTGATTTTAAGCTTTCTTAAAATCCTTGTGTCCCCGGCAACGGCGCCAAAAACTTGATGTGTGTGTAGTGTTATATATTTTTATGTATATTTTTAGCCCTTTTTAACACTTTGGTCAAGTTTTAAATTTATAAAACACGATATTCTATTAACACTAAACACACATATGGGCAAGTGCACCCATCGTAAGCGTAGTATAGTGTTGGTAAGATACCGAGGTCGTCCATGCACACAAGATCTTTTAATACCGGTTTATCCTCAACGTCTAATCAAAACAAAAGTTTAGAAAAAGGTTGTAATATGAAAATAAAAACTAAAATGCTGAAAAATAAAAATAAAAATAAACAGATAGACAAGATGAATCACTTGGATCCGACTCGCCTATAGTGTAACCTTTGATTATTTTCGCACTTTTGCACTTTTTAAGAGATTATCTTAGTTATTGTAGTAGGCCCCTCTTTTGAAAGTGACTTTACCCTCAACCCAGTAGTTTGAGTCAGCAAGGATACAATCCTAAAGGGTTGGATTATTGAAAGATAATTAATTAAGTTAGGATAAATTACACTTTTCGTCCTTTATGTTTGTAGCTAGTTGCAATGGATGACCTTTACCTTTAATAATTACAACCACAGTCCTTTATTTTGAAACCTTGTTACATCTTTCGTCCTTTAGCACTAACTTGGTTAAAAATTTTAGTTAAATCTATTTATATAAGGGCACTTTGGTCTTTTTAGCAATCCAATTAAAATATATTATAAATAAAACAAAAACAAAATAAAAAACTTATAAATACACGATCACCAACCCTATTTTGAGTCTGTATCTACATCATCTTCACCCAGCAGTTTCCTCCTCCTCACAACCACCGCCGCCGCCACCACTCCGGCCACTGATGACCACCCTACGCCGTCATATTGTCGCCATTGCTCCTCCTCCACGTCATCATCATCATCATCCTCCTGGAGTCCGTGACAAATCAAGATCTACACAGAGACATCGCATAGATAAATCAAGAAAACAAGACGATCTGGGTCTTGTTTCTGGTGTTGTCTGGTCATTTTGGCAGTAGCATTGTGTGTATCTGGGCTAGCTCTTTATTGGAAGCTCAAAGGGGGTTTTGATTTGAAACCCACTTCTTCGATCTCTTGTACTCCCTGCATCTGTGATTGTCCCCTCATCTCTCCCTTCTTAAGCTTGCTCCTGGTAATAATCAATAAAACCCTTTTTTGTTCTCGTTTGATCTTGTTGTTTTGGGAGTTTCTGGGTTTTAATTGTTGGTTTAAGTTGGTCATTCATGTTGTGTTGTTAATGTTACTGATTTGGTGGTGGTGGCCGCAACTTTGGTGGTGGTGGCAGCGGCGGATTTGGTGGTGATAGGGTGGGGTTTGGTTGCAGAGAGAGGAGGTGGTGACTGGTGGTAGTCGGAGATAGAGAGCTGCAGCAAGTCCTCGCAACAACCCCAAAACCTAGAACTTGGTGGGTTTCCGGCGTGGTGGTTGAGAAGATTGTGGTGGTTTCTGGCAGTGGAGGTGGCACTGAGTCATGGTTGCTGGAGGCTAGCAGAGATGAATATTTGGTGGTGGCTGCACATGGTTTTTTAATTTCTTGAATCTGATAATGATGTGCAGAAGAAGCAAAAGGTTGCAGGTCACCTGTGATGGATGAATAGATCCGATGGCGGCGACGGGGTGTCCGAAAGACAGGGGTGGTGGTGATGGATGAATAGATCTGATGGAGGCAGTGGTGATGGATCTGAATCGGAAGACAGGGGTGGTGTCTGTGTTGTTTGTTTAGAGAGAGAGAGAAAGTGAGAGAGAGAGAGTGTGTGTGTGTTTAAAGTGAGAGAGAGTGAGTGAAAGGGAAAAAATGGTATTTATATTTGATTTTATTTTTTTATTTATACTATAAATAATTAAGTAGAAAGACTAAATTGCCCTTAGTTAAATAAATTTAACTGAAAATTTTAACCAAGTTAGTGCTAAAGGACGAAAGACGTACTAAGTTTTCCAAATAAAGGACTGTGCCTGTAATTATTAAAGATAAAGGTCATCCATTACAACTAGCTATAAACATAAAGGACGAAAAGTGTAATTTTTCCATTAAGTTATTAATGCATAATGTGGTAGGCCCCTCTTTTGAAGGTGATGTTACCCTCGGCTAAGTAGTCTGAGTCAGCAGGGATACAGTCCTAAGTAGCCGGGTTAATATATTAATAGTAGTTTACATATGAGGGGGTCAAGGAGTTTGGACCCCCGCCATCCAATACCAGTGGGTATTGAAGGAGGTCCTACTAAACTTGATCCAGGTCCTTGCAGGATCTATACACTGAACAAGGCAAGACACTTACCAAACCATTCCCTTAACCCCCGACCAGGTAGCCAACATATCTCCATATAGACCGTGGAGATATGAATGGTGTAAATCTTTTATTTTATATAGACAGTAAAATAACGCTAAGACACCACGGACAAATGATAAGGAAGTTTCACCTTCAACATAAGAAACTAGTTATTAAAGTCATTAATACATAACCAAATAAAAAGTGCGAAAAGATTAAAATAAAACGTATTACACTAAATGCTTGTCTTCACCAAGTGATGTAAGAGACTTAGGCAAACATGGCCTTTGATTGTCAAGAACTCTTACTATCAATCTTGGATCCCGAGACTACTACACACACTCTATGATGGATGATGGATGATGGATGATGGTGGTGGATGATGGTGTTGTGGTGGTGGTGGAGTGTGGGTGAAGTGGGAGAGAGGTGGTTTGCCAAGGGATGGTTTGCAAATGAGCCAAGCACCCCTATTTATAGCCTGCACAGAAGCTCGGACACGGCCCCGTGTCCACCTGTCCTCTCTTTCTTCATTAAATGCATTTTGTCTGCATTAGTTGACCACGCCCCCGTGTCCGCTGGGCACGACCCCGTGTGCAGAAGCGTATCTGTACTATCAAGATTTTCCTAGATTCTGCGAATCTTAGAGTTGACCACGGCCCCGTGTCCGCTGGACACGCCCCCGTGGTGGCTGATAGAAGCTTCTACAACTTTGTCTTTTCTGCAGACACTTGGGCACGCCCCCGTGCTCATTGAGCATGGGGCGTGTTCAGCCTTTTGTTCTCTTGTTTTTGCTTGGGAGGATGTTGTCGAGGGGCCGGGCATGCCACATTTATTCCTTTTCTTGTATTTATGTTAGAATTAGCTGCCTTTTTGCTTCTTTTGTTCATTTGAGCTCATTTAATCCTGAAAATACAAAAGGAAGACAAAAACACACCTTTTCCAACATTAGTACTAAAAAAGGGTTAGTTTTTTGCCACGTTTGATGTAATTTATATGTTGCATTTTGCGCACATCACAAACGACATTTAAGAAGTTATGGTAAATAATAACTTTTTACAAAAGGAAATATGTTTATGGGTGTAATGTGTATTGTATTTTGCAGATCTTCTAATCACAATGCAACGGTTGGCTTGTTGAATCTTTTATCTCTCGGGTCAACCACGACGCATGAGTCCGTTACGTTGAATAGTTAAGGTTCTAATTGTTTGTAGCATTCTTCTATGCAGGGGCGGACCCGTGTTGATGAGTGGGTGGGCGGGCGGGCGCACTCCTTGAAAAAGAAATTTAATGTATTTTTTAGGTAAAAAAAACCCGATCGCACCCCTTGGTTGAACCCCTCATTCGCACCCCTAGAAAATAATTCCTTGGCCCGCCAGTGCTTCTATGTTCTCTTTTATTATGAGTCTCTTTTTTTGTGACATCAACCAAATGAGATCATAATCACATGTTAGTTATTCCTATTGATCAATTCTGTTTAAACATAATGGAAAAACATGAATAACATACCTGTTATAGCAGACAGGCCAGCAGAGAATCCAGTCAGAGATGCAGCCATTGAGTTTGACATACTTGTCAGGATGATCTGGTTCCTCCTTAGGGTGTAAGATTATGATGGTGATGAAATCGAAACAAGGGAAGGATTCGGTTATGGAGAGAGAGCCGAAAATATGATGTTATGTATTATTTGGGTTTGTGTAATTGTCTAAGCCTTAAACTCTCTAATAATCTCCATATATATATATATATATATGTGTGTGTATATATATATATAGGGGGAGGTTCATTTGAGAAGAAAAAATAAATTGAGAAGAAAAAGAACAAAGGGTACAATTGTAAAACATTAAATAGTTTTCTCTCATCTCATTTATTATTCTTTTTGACTAATTAATTAGTCATAAAGATTATCATCCTCCACACAAAATTTTTTGCCTATAAACATCAAAATTTATCCTACACATATTGAAATTTATCCTACACAACTCGTAATTCATCCTACACACCTCATAACTTATCCTACACCTTCAATTAATTTTTTTCTTCTTTGAAAATATATATTTTTTTTTTTGAAAATAAGTTACAAATTTAATTAATTACCTATTAAAAAGGAAGACTAACAATTAATGATCTATCTAATTTTACCAATATACCCTTACACCCATATTAAATACAAAAATTAAATGAAGTAAAATAAAACATTCTTATTGGTTGAAGTTTGTTCTTTTTTATTCTTACAAAAAAATTCTTCTCATTTGAACCCTCCACTATATATATATATATACACCCAAGAGGAAACCTAATTAGTTAACAAGGGTAACATGGTCCATCAACAATTACCAACTAATTATTAATAGGTTATTAATATATTTTGATCTATATAATATAAATGATTATAATGGCTACAAGATTAAATATTATGATAATTATATATTTAATCTCACATTCTCCCACTTAGCCGAGTAATCATTTATCATGAGTATTAGTTGAGCCTGGCCAGGAGTTAACACTCATTTTAGCTTTAAACCAAGAACTATAGCAGAGAAATACAGTCGTTGAATCATCATTCAACTCAGGACCCCCATTAGTTATACTATAGCCTCAATTTAAAACCTAATAGATATGATCAAAATACGCATAAGCCCTTTAGCGTCTGATTTGTATTTATATTTGTCTATATGTCATTACACCGGCAGAACATATGTTAGAGACATACAAAATCAAACTGAGGAAATTTTATTAATTAAAACATAAGCTAGTACAATATGCCATTAAATAAGGTCTTTAGTAAGTCCCATATTCGATACATGTTCTTCGAAAACTTTAGGTGGGAGACCTTTAGTCATCGGATCCGCAAGCATATCTTTAGTACTAATATACTCAATACAAAGATTATTTTCCTCAACTCGTTCACGTACGAACAAATATTGTGTATCGAGATATAAACCAGCTCCAGTCGAACTGTTACTGTTCGAGAAACTAACGGCAGCTGAGTTATCACAGTAAAGCTTCAATGGTCTAGAAATGGAATTAACGATTTTGAGTCTAGTAATCAGATTTCTAAGCAACATTCCATGACAGGTTGCGTTGTAAACAGCGATATATTCTGCCATCATTGTGGAAGTTATGGTTAACTGTTGTTTATGACTCTTCCATGAGATATGTCCGCCTGCTAACATAAAGATGTAGCCCGAAGTGGATTTCTTGTCATCTTTGCATTTGGCAAAGTCAGAATCAGAATAACCTACCACTTCTAAGTGATCACTTCTTCTATAAGTCAGTTTATAGTCTTTCGTCCCTTGCAGATATCTAAGGACCTTCTTAGCTGCTTTCCAGTGTTCTAGGCTAGGGTTAGTCTGACAACGGCCTAGCATTCCAACAATATAAGCGATATCTGGGCGAGTACAGACTTGAGCATACATCAGGCTACCGACTACTGACGCGTAAGATATCTGGCTCATTTGCTCCTTTTCAACCTCTGTTTTCGGACACTGGAATGAACCGAAAACATCTCCCTTAACTACTGGAGCGACTGAGAGTTTGTACTGTTGCATGTTGTAACGTGTAAGGACATGATCTATGTAAGTCTTTTGAGACAATCCTAAGATCCCTTTGTGTCTATCTCGGTGAATTTCGATGCCAATGACGTAAGAAGCATCTCCGAGATCCTTCATGTCGAATATGCGAGAGTAACCGCTTTGACTCATGCAACATGTCTAAACTATTACTTGCCAATAGAATATCATCTACGTAAAGGACAAGTATAGTAAAATTACTCCCACTCATTTTGAGGTAGGTGCATTAATCCACTTGATTCTTCATAAAATCTTGTCTCTTCATGACTTCATCAAACTTGAGGTACCATTGACGTGATGCTTGTTTTAACCCGTAAATGGATTTCTTCAATTTATAGACTAGATGCTCCTGACCTTCAGGTTTAAAGCCTTCAGGTTGTTTCATGTACACATCTTTGTCTAAGTCTCCGTTAAGGAAAGCAGTTTTGACGTCCATCTGATGCAGCTCCAAATCAAAATGAGCTACTAGGGCCATAACGATCCTTAATGAATCTTTACGAGAGAGGTGAAAACGTCTCTTGATAATCAATTCCCTCTTTCTGAGTGTAGCCCTTTGCAACCAATCTTGCTTTATAGCGTTCAACGTTCCCATTCGGATCCAGTTTTGTTTTGAACACCCATTTACATCCTACAGGTTTAACACCGTTGGTTAATTCGACCAAATACCAAACGTCATTTTTCTTCATGGATTCAAGCTCATCAGTCATTGCTTTGTTCCATTCAGAAGACTGATCACTGCTAATGGCTTCATTATAAGAGGTAGGATCATTGAGCTTTCCAGCATCCATTTCAGTTAGGTAGGTAACATAATCATCCCAATTAGTAGGTTTTCTTTGCCTAGATGACCTCCTGAGTTGATTATTGGGTTCAGCGTTTTCTTGGTTTTGAACGTTTGATGTGCCTTCATTATGAGGTATAATGGGTTCTGATTGTGGAGATGGAGTTTGTGCAGTAGCTTCAGGTGCAGTTGTTGCATTGGGTACAAGAGGAGTAAACGGAGTAATGGTAAGCGACGAGTCTCTCCCCTCGCGTCTTGTACTTCTTGCAATTCTTCGTAAGGGTTGGTACTGCTCCCACTGACCTTGAAATCCTCCAGGAACGCAGCACGCTTGGTTTCAACAATACGGGTGACATGGGAAGGACAATAGAAACGATAACCCTTCGAATGATCAGGATACCCGATAAAGAAACAGGTAACTGTTTTAGGGTCAAGTTTCCTTAGGAAAGGATTATAGAGTTTTGCCTCAGCAGCAGTACTTTGAGGAGTAAGGTCCGCTGGTTTATTCTCTCTTAAAGCATAATCGAAGTCTAGCAATCCAAGTGTAAGCATGAGGGCATCCTTCCATTCAGCAAAGTTATCACTAGTCAAAGGTGGAATCTCGCAATTGGGTGCTGATAGTGGAAATAAGATGAGAAAGTTATGATACTAAGAAAGAAGTCCTAATGTGATCTAAGGGCATGTTATACTAAGGCAGGCATAAATAATGACCATTTTAATTATGAAGCTGTGATATTGTCTATTACTAACATCAAAATAATAGACTTAGTGAAAATTCTACTTAAACGAAGACAAATCAGCTTTGGCTAGAAGTGTAATCATTTAAGTATGTGTGCAAAGTAATCGTGACAAATCAGCTTTGGCCAGAAATGAGACAATCACTTTAGTTATGCACTTGTCAAGCATGCTAGACATAAATGAATTAAATCAGCTTTGGCCAGAAATTAAGACATTTCACGTTTGTAATGCATACTCAACATAGCTTTTTATAATACGTGAACAATAAATAGATGCATTAAATCAGCTTTGGCCAGAAATGATACATCAGAAGCTCATTCAAGTTAAGCTATTTTGGTTTTGCGGAAAAAATTATCTGATTCTGATTAGGTAATTAAGTGTTTACAAAACCAAGTATTTTAATCACTGGGGTGCAGGGGGACAGCGTATCCTCGCACGGGGTTCGGGGCGGAGCCCCGAGCTAAATTTTAGTTCACATTAAACAGCCTAAAATAATGAGGTTTCGAGTGAAGTCTCGAGTCAGGTCTCGACTGAGTTATGAGATCTCGAGCCAGTTATGAGGTCTCGAGTCGTAACCTTGGTCTCGAGTTGTAGCCCTATGGTCTCGAGTCACAACCTTATGGTCTCTAGTTATAGCCTTATGGTCTCGAGTCGCAACCTCATGGTCTCGAGTTGTGTAGATTTAAAACCCTTAGTCGAAACCTCAGTGGTCTCGAGTTGAAACTTTATGGTCTCGAGTCGAGACCTTTGTCTCGAGTTGTAAAGATTTGAAGACCCTTATGATTTCGAGTCGAGACCTTGTGGTCTCGAGTCGAGATCTGATGGTCTCGAGTTGCAATCTGATGGTCTCGAGTCCACTATTAACAGTTGTTATTGTGATAATAACTGAAAACTCGAAATTTTAGGGATTGTGGGATAATGTTTCCTGTTTTATTGCTGATCTAAACTTATCAAAAGATTTCAAAAATTATAACTGATTATCTATTAACAGTTTTCGAAGTTTTAAAAGGTAAAATTCAGATAAAAAACAGTAAAAAAACACCCATTAATCCAAATTATATTCCAAAACTTAAGGAATTTTCGAGTTTTCCTTAGAACAAATGATGAACCCTAGAAAATTAAAACATAATTCTGGAAACCCGAAACCTGAATTTTAATGGTTTTCTAATGGATTTCGTAACAACAAGTTTTACCCTTTATGATTTCGAGTCAATTGTTAAAAATTCTTTTCCGAACAGTGATTCAGGACATTATAAAAGGGACCCGAAACCGGCTGTTTTTAAGAGTTACAAAATTTTGTTTTCCATATTTTGATCCTAGAATAATGGATATGAAAACAGAAATGATTTATCAACATATGCTCTGATACCACATGTTGATCAGTTCTGTTTAAACATAATGGAAAAACATGAATGACATACATGTTAAAGCAGACAGGCCAGCAGAGAATCCAGTCAGAGATGCAGCCATTGAGTTTGACATACTTGTCAGGATGATCTGGTTCCTCCTTAGGGTGTAAAATTAATGAAACCGAAACAAGGGAAGGATTCGGTTATGGAGAGAGAGCCGAAAATATGATGTTATGTGTTATTAGGGTTTGTGTAATTGTCTAACCCTTAAACTCTCTAATAATCTTCATATATATACACCCAAGAGGAAACCTAATTAGTTAATAAGGGTAATATGGTCCATCAACAATTACCAACTAATTATTAATAGGTTATTAATATATTTTGATCTATATAATATAAATGATTATAATAGCTACAAAATTAAATATTATGATAATTATATATTTAATCTCAAAATTCCTGCACCAAGATGAGTAGGGTAGGAACTAGGTGAGCAAAATGATTTCTGGAAGTTACTATCTGCTGAAAGAGATATCAAACTAGACTTATATGAAATAGGGGTGGTGATTGTGTCAGGATAGCGGGTTGAAATGATGAACCTGAACATGATCCGATTATTTATTCGTGGCAAAGACATTAACCCTAACACAGACACACTTAAAATCATGTAACCTAAACACGACCCGTGTAACCCATTTATCTAAACGAGTCAAACGGGTTGTAAATGAGTTGGGCGGATTCACTTTTTAAAATATATATTTTTCATTCACTTTTGAAGGTTTACGAGCACCACATGCACAAGATTTTCTTCTTGCTATACCTATAGATGGGTTAGGCCAGCATATGTCGCCGGTGGAGTACCGTACTATTCTTGAGTATCCTCTCATGATTCTTTTATTTCCAGTTGATGAGATATGCCATGTTTGTCATAAGGCGTGTTTGGATTCTTTTGGAGAGCATGCAGTTCATTGTAGAGAGCTCACGGGGTTCAAATACCGATATGATTTGGTTAGGGATGTCCTTTTTAACATATACAGGCGTGCTGGAATTTCTGCTAAGAAAGAGACACCCGTTAATTTCTTAACTGGCCCATTGGAAGGGAGATCTACCCTTCGACCAGCCGACATTTTGGTCTTTGGATGGGTAGGAGAAAAACATGCATGTGTGGCTCTAACAGGGGTTTCCCCGCTTGTGGGCTTAGGGGGTAGTGCTTTCATGGTGGGTTAGACTGCTTTAAAGGCTGCTTCGGGCAAAGTGACCAAATACGAGAAAGCGTGCCTTGACAACGAGCACGTGTTTATCCCATTTTGCCTTTAATACTTTTGGTTTTCTGACGCCAGAGAATGTGGACCTACTTAATCGAGTTCAAAGGGTCATGCATAGTAATGTTATGACTTATGACCCCGAGATCTATGGACGTAGTTTTTAAAAAAACTTAGTTTTGCTATTCAAAAGGGGGTAGCGGTGCAGCTTGTTGGCCGTTTACCATCTATCTTGATGTAAATTCATTACAGTCCCACTATAAATATTGCACCCACACATGACCCATTTAATTTAACGGGTTAAACTGATGAATCCAAACATAACCCACTTAATTAACGGGTTAAACATGTCAACCTACACACGACTTGTTTATTAAACTGGTTAACATGAAAATCCGAAACCTTATTATTTTCGTGTCATGTCAAAAATTGCCACCCCTAAGTAAACTAGTGTATTATTGTACGCGATAAATTATACGCCTCAACAAATAACACAATGTATATTATTTGTAGATGATAAACTGGTCACGAATAAAATTTTCTCCTCCTTGTATCCACCGTTTCGATAATTTGTATTTTTACATGAGGAAATCGATATGATATCTGAAGTTTGTATTTTTTTATAACATATACAATAAATTTGAAGAACTTTGATATCACCTAAAGTATACAAGTTTTTATACGAAGCGTCCCTGCATTTTAATCGTCTGTGTAAAACGTTGATACTTGGTTGTTTCATATATATTTTGGAGGTCTAAGTCCTCGCAATATAATATAAGGAACGAGAAACAAAGTTTTCATGACAAAAACCAAAGAATGAAGATTAGTTACATCACACGGCTATGCGCCTATGCGTCCTCGCTTTGGCAATTTGGCATGTGGTCATGTGATCCCTTTTTGAAGACACGCCCTTATGATCAAGACAAAAAAGGCGTATGACTTTCGATCACATTCAACCTATTCGACCTTTCAAGGCATGGATACAGTGACGGATCAAGGATAATTTTAACTATTTCACTCTTCAAAAATGTTTTTGATAAATCAGTGTCACTCGAGTGGCAGATACATAAATAACTCATAAAAAACGAGTATCAGATACCGTATAACACAAAAAGAAATTAACAAATTGAGAGAAGTTGTAAGAAACAGGAGTAAACTTATATTTATTGATACCAACTCACATCAAGTGTTTCTCTACTCATAACGACATAACCGCTATCAACCAACTTTGACCAATTTTACAAAATACCCCCCTTAATTATCAGCAATTAACTATGAAGTCCCTATCCTATTTGTCACGTACTAGGGTGATACTATGATAGACAATAGGATAAGCAAATGGTACCAGTACCTATGTGGCTTGGGCGTGGCCCCAACCCGGGGTGGTAACTTGGGCGTTTCTCTCCAACCCACGCCCCAACCCCGCCTCATACCCCATAGTCTAAGATGCTGGTCTGCCTTGTGACCTGGGATAGACAAGACTTAAGCGTGAAGCCTTTCTTTTTAAATGTTATTATCTATAAAATTTGCAAAAATATCATTGCAAAATAAAACCTAACCAGAGTTTACCCTTTTTTAGAACTAAAGATATTTTCCTATAAAAAACATCAGATAATCAAAAGAGAAACATTGCAAAGTAAGCAACTTGAAAATCTCTATAAAACTTGATCAATACCATAAACAATTAAAAAATAAAGTCACTTAACCATCAAAAACTATAGCCTCAGGTACCCCATCGCATAGCTATCAATCAAAATGTTGTAAATGTACCGAAAACCATAGTTGAAACGAAAACATGTATATCATATCAACCAAGAATGCGGTCTAATCAACCAACCGTACACGTTTCCGAAAACTTCAAAATCTAGGTCAAGATACACCATGCATTACCGTCTCCCCATGAGCAGCTCTGTACAATCTCAACGAAACAGCAATTCGCTTGCCCGGTTTGAAGTGGGGTGCGTGAGACAATCGTCCTTGATCGAACAAGGGACCCGCCAGGCCGCCACTAGCACCACTCCCGACAGTTGCCACATTTCCACCCCGTCTCAGGCTCCCAAGATGAGTCGTCATCCCCCCATGGCGAGCAATGCTGGTGGAGCCACAGACCACACGTCTGGCAAAACAGGTCCGGGCATGGGTCGGTTTGTGAACAGACTTTGCAAGGCACCATTTCGAGCCCAGTTTCTACGGAAAACATGGGTTCTTGTTCATCGTAAGTTATGCCCATGTGGTACTGCTCAGGGTTACAATTGACCGTTGCCGATCCCGTCACTAGTGGATCCCCGTCCCCCACTTTGTCACCTTCATCGGATGCAAGCAACTCGTTGAATGAGAAATACGTTTGCGGTTCGAATTCCATGTCTTCATAGTTTAAATCCCCGTAGTCAAACATCATATCATCCGTAACCTCATTTGTGGAAACATCCCATTCGACAAACGGAGTTGACGATTCCCCTGCCGCAAGGTCCGGGTTCGGGTTGTTGAATCCCGAGTAAGCGCCAGGAATTTCGAAAGTAGAACTGGTATCCTTTTCTGGTTTTATATGTCTCCTGACGGGTAGCTTCTTCGGGACGGGTCCAAAATCCGCTTCAAGTTTGTCATCATTGACTTGGTCAACCATTGGAAAGGAAAAGTAAGGGTTTGGTTGTTCCTCTTGAACATTTATGACCTCCTCGGAGTCAAACAGTGGAGCAGAATCAAGTTCCCAGTCATTTAGTTCGTCATTGGCTTCCGAGTTGAAATCGGAATTGTAATCGGATTCTAAATTCTTCAGCCGGTGATGCTGTGCTATGGCTTCCTTTTTCGCCTCCAGTTTCTGTCGGGTCTCGGGATCCGTGTAAGGACAAATGGGTATCCGTATCCTTCGACACCTACAGCATTTGAATCCAAACAATTCCATAATTTTAGACTCTTGTAACTCAACCGAGTCAGCGTGAAACCATTCTGCAAACGCACATAAACATGATTAAATATATGAAACATATATGTTAATGGTATACATGTACGGTCGATTGATGATTGAGAATTTGAGAGACTTACTCTTGCACTGCTCGCATTTTATATACATGTAATCAGGGTTATACGGTTTTGCACAGAGGTGACACTTGGGTGCGAGCAGGTGCCCGTTTGGATTACCCTTCATAAGTATATTATTTATCCGAAATTTCGTTCCTGTGTCATCCGGGTTCTTATTCTTCCAAATCAACCCCAAACATAACCTGTTGGTTTTCTTTTTCGAGCCCGTCTTTAAATTATTACTTTTCGGCTTTTGGTCAACGGATTGTAATACACGACTTTTACTGCTTTTCTTTCCACTTTTACCCTTTTTATGATTGGATGTAGGATTTGAATACTCTAACGAGCTTTCATGACCGTTTTGTCTTCCTAATTTGATTTTAATAACTGTTGCGGAATGTTGACTTTCTTGACCTTGCAAAAGCAAAGGACTAGTAGGAGAATCACCAACAACTTCGGTTTTAGAAGCGGCTTCTTTTTCAATGTAGCATCGTTTACAAGTGATTAAAAACTCGACTCGTGCCACTGTATGGATATTTGTGCCGACAGCGCACTGCTCGTGACAGTAACCTGAGATGCGGGAAATATTTATATCAAGAACGGGATATATTCAGAAATATGTAGGTTTTTCATAAAGAGTATAAATAGTTACTAAAATCCTAAAAACACAAAAAAGTGATTTTCATAATGAAAATTATAGCTAGCTCAGTAACGTACCTTGACATGCACTGCACCTTGCAGCAATCCTAAAAACAGAAAACTATGTAAGTTGATGACAACAAAGAGCAAATGACATTTTCGTCCCTAAGGTTTGGCGACTTCCGTCCAAATGTTTTTTTTTTTGTATTTGGATCCTAAAGGTTTGAAATCTTGCCATTTTCATCGGGTTCGTTAACTCCATCCATTTTTCTCTGTTAAGTCAGAGGTATTTTCATCTTTTTGTTAACTGAAATGGCAATTCGGTCTTTTGAATACTTGTACATTATGCTAAATGCTTGCATATAAAGTGAAAAAGACTGGATTGCCCTTAACAAAAAAGATGGAAATACCCCTGACTTAACAAACCTTTGGACGGAAGTCGCAAAACTGGCCAAACCTCAGGGACGAAAATGGCATTTTACTCCAAAAAAAGAAATAGGATACAGCTGATGAAGAAAATACATTACCTGAAAGAAACATCGTGTTGACAGAAAGTACAAAAGCACTTCCCCATGTTATCCCTCTTCTGCTCTAGAAACAAAAATATATTTTTGCCAGAAGCGTTTAACTGCTTTTTGTTCAACCTCGATGATTTGCTCACATGCGTTATAGCTGTAGGTAAATTTACATTCGCAACCATTGCCACCTCATACTCTTTGATAAGATATAGAGGAATGTGCGTCTCAAGGAACCAATTTTTCGGCTTTCTATCTCCGGTTTCCTCTACTTCCAATACTCGTTTTAAAACACGAGAAGGAAGATGTGTTTGATTTTTAAAAACGACGCCGTAGCTGATTTTGTTTCCCAAAATTTTCTTATCGATGATGCAAGCGTTCCTGAAAGCAGATGCTTCTGCTTCTGGACCCTTTCCGTCGTGAAGAGGTTGTTCAGGACAAACAAGTTCGTTCCATCTCATGTGGAGGTCTAGGTACCTAACCTGTTGCAAAAGCAAAAGATGCTTGTTACTTGTTGATAACCACAGCCCATTTATCTCAAACGCATCGAATCAATAAAATTATCTATAACGGTAACGGGTCAAGTGAATTGAAGTCTATTGTATCTCATACAACCTCGTGAACCGTTAAAGCCAAATAAATGAACTGAACATGTTAGTGGGTCTACTAAATAGAACCATTTCGACTAGGGGTGCAAATGAGCCGAGCGGCTCGTGAGCTACTCGAGAAAAAGCTCGAAACGTGCTGAGCCTTATCGAGCCCAAGCCGAACTTGAGCCTAAAATAAAGCTTGTTTATATATCAAGCCCGAGCTCGACCCTGGCATGTGAAGCTCATCAGGCTCGTCAAGCCCTTATCGAGCCTTAGTGTCATATTAGTTTTTATTAATATGTATCCCTTATTTAAAGTTGTCTAGTAAACGAGCCGATCCAAACTTGTTTATGAGCTGAGCCTGAACCTAAAAATAAGCTTGTTTAGTAAACGAGCCCGAGCTTCACTTATCGAGCTCACGAGCTTAAACGAGTTTAATTTATATTATTTTTATTTAATAAGTTAATTAATAGATAATAAACCAGCCGAGCTCGAGAAACTACCAACGAGCCGAGCTTGAACTGCGAAAACAGAGCAAGCTCTCATAAATTAATCAAGCTCGGGCTCGGCTTGTTTGCACCCCTAATTTACAAATGACATGTTTCAACAACCCCGTTTTGACCAGCTGCTATGAAAGCCCATTTAGCACAAGCAATTTTAAAAAAAAAGTACCTGAAGAGCAAGCTGTGATGTAGTCTTGCTCAAGTCCACTGCAGCTCGCCAGATAAACTGCCTGCTTCTTTTAGGGATTTCAAGACCATCAACATATTGCACACCGTTTATTTTTCCACAACCACCTGATTATACAAAAAATTAAAAAAATCAGATGAACTTTCCCTTGAACTATTTTGTTGGTAAGAACAAGTGAACAACAATTTACCTTGTCGAGCAGCATGCTTAATCATCATTCGTGGTAATATGCCTTTCTGGAATATGTGCTTAGAAAGCATACCACCTCGCCACCAAGCAAAATCGGTTGATAAATCTTTTGCATCAGCGTCATAGGTTTCAGGTACTATTATAGCTTGTTTTCTACCACGCCTACCCAGACCACGTTTTTGAGTCGACCCTATCACACTTTTAGCACTTTGACTGGGTTGACTTTCAGAACCCGTATCATCAACAAGCCTAATCCAATCCGTTGAAAAAGCAATGTCGCGGATATTCCTCTCAAACTACATGCATCCAATAATATTGTATCAATAATTACATGACATGAATGAACAAATAATAATACAAATAGTAGAAAGGAAAAGCTAAATGCATCCCTCTGTTCTCGCTTAACATCTCACTTTTTGGTTTTCAATTGTTCAAATGACAACTAGAGTTTAAATTAAGTTAATTAACGTTATCACTACGAGTTCTGAAAAAATTGATACTGATTTCATTTAAAGTAAAATGCTATTTTTGTCCCTGGGGTATGGGCAGTTTTACGACTTTCGTCCAAAGTTTTGCTTTCTCACATCTGAATCCAAAAGGTTTGAAATCTTGTCATTTTCATTCGGCTCGTTAACTCCGTCCATTTTTCTCCGTTAAGTCAAGGGTATTTTTGTCAATTTTGTTAACTTAAAGGGCAATTCAGTCTTTTACAAGAGTATTCGGTCTTCTTACATAAAGTGAAAAAAACCGAATTGCCCTTTAGCAAAAAAGAGAGAAATACCACTTACTTACGGAGAAAAATGGATGGAGTTAAGGAGCCGAATGAAATGGCAAGATTTCAAACCTTTTGGATCTAGATGCAAAAATACAAACCTTTGCATGAAAGTTGCAAAACTGGCCAAACCTCAGGGACAAAAATGGCATTTTACTCTTTCATTTATTATTAGTAATGCCATTGTAAATGAAAAAGATAGAATAAAATACTCACTTCAAGCAAGTAGGCCTTTATTTCACCCAAAGTCGAGGCTTCCTCAACATGCTTCTGCCATTGCTTTCTATAACTCGAATTTAAAAAAGGCCCAACCGTTAAACCATATAAACTTTCTTCCATAAACATAACATAAGTCGCAATAGAAGCAAGACTGCCCTCCACATTTTTCGAGTGCCGCAAAGAAGAAAGTATCTTTGCAGCACCTTTAACGGCATTTGAAGCAGCTGCATTCAACAAACACGCTCTTTTGCTAGCAACAACAGCTTTGCAAGCAAAACACCAGCCACATCTTTCCCTAGTAACTTCTACAAGCTTCTTTTCGTAATCCGGCCAGTAAAAACGTTTAGCAGCAAGAGAAAATGCCTTTGCTTGAAGTGAGTAATTAGCAGCTATTAATTTTCTATGGCTGCTTGTTGACGGTTGAGTTTGCGTTCCCAGCTTTTCTTCTGATGATAAAATGGCTAAACTAGCACCGGCTGATGCGGCAAAATCTCCGTTAACGTAGACGTTTAAGTATGCCTGTGGTTTAAAGGATGAACCCTTGTAAAACTTGGCTAAACTAGCTTCTGTCTTCTCAGAGGGTAAAGTTGACAGTTCACACACACTGTTGATATCGCTTTTATTATCGCAACTCCTGTTTTCAGTGGCGGATTCATTCGCTAACCCGTCACATATTTCTACATGACATGCAGTCCCCACATCCTTTGAGTCACATTCAGCAACAACGGTACCATTTTCAGCGGTAATAACTGCATCTTGTGCATTAGTAGCACCGCTTTTATCATCTATTGATTCTATTCCAATGGGGTCAGGGAGAGAAAATATATTTTCGGGAATCTCCCAATATTGCAAAATACCCTTGCATATGTCCAGGTATAAAGCTGTATACTCAGCCGAGGAAGTAAGTGACTGCAAAACTTTTGGTATATCAACGGAAGAATAGTAATGAATATGTGAGCCTGAACTTGTAGAAGCTTTCATCCTGCATCATATAAAACATTATGATATGAAACAGAAGCTAGAAGTTAAAAATTATGGTTTTGGAAACATACACTAACAGATGATCACAAGAGCCCAAAAACACTTGCTCATAAGGATCAATCCCGAAAAACTCAGCTCCTCTAAGGGACGTTGTCTTGGTAACAACTGGCCCGATTCTATTAATCGTACACTCTGGACAATACCACTCCCCTTCAGGAATAGACAGTTTCATCATTCCTATACATCGGGAGTGATACGATGACGGGCATCCATCGCAGCAAATTAACGTCCCATCCATGCCACATAGGCGGCATTCATCACCATTACCATCTTCATCAACATCATCACCGCCAGTAGCTTCCGAAACTGTTTTTACAGCTTCTTGATCCTTAGATAAAGAATTCTTAGATGTGCGACCTTTTTTAGGGATACTTTCATCGATTGAGACAGTAACAACTCCATCTGAATCTGGGCCGATTTCGGTTTCCTCTCGATTGTCTATGTCTGTCCTTATTTCTGCAGAATTTGATGCATCGTCGCACAACAGCTGCAGAATGGCTAACTTTCTACCTGCAGAGAGAGTGTAATAATCTTTTTCCCACACGTTAACATAAAATTCTTTCCATTCTTGCCCTTCTGTGTATCTCATAGTCGTTAGATACTGTACTGTGAGCACTGGCCAAGTTAATGAATCAAGCAAGCTCCAATCCATTATTCTGAACAAAGGAAGAGATTTTTCAATATATATGATAATGAATTAATGAAAACAGGAAATAAATACCTGAGGCATTTTGATGCAAGCTCGGACCCTTCTGAAGAGAGAGTTTCCACATGACTCTTCAAAGCACGAATAAGGGAAAGATGAATGGCATCCAACAATGTATTATGAACAGAACTATTAAGAGCACCAACAAACTCATCAAGTCCAAAAGGACTTAAGAACAAACAAACGCTAAACGACCGCAGAAAGCTATACACGGATAGAAGGTGTGACACATCCTCCTCGGGAACCCCGAGATTTCCAGAAGAAGGCGGCAACTGTGGCGGTGGGACCCAAGGACGTTCAACCTCCACCACGTCAACAGACAGCTCGTAATCACTTAAGTCGCTGGATGATTCACTGTCCACCTCAACCCGATCCGCACCAGCAGCAGAACTTTCAACCTTATCAGCATTGGCATCATTATCATTACTCACAGTTTCATCCTTATCATCCTCCGCTGATTTAACAGCATCATCATTCCCGACATTTTCAACCTTCTTGGAAACAGCATCCCGTCGAACTGGCTCGTTCTTACCATACTTTTTCAATACATACTGATCAAGAGACTTCTTCCGTTTACGAAAAGCACCATCCAATTCATCGTCCCCGACAAGAAGCGCTTTCGCTTCATGCGTTTCCAAATCCTCAAAATCCCCATCTTCGTAAACAACCCTATACAATCCGGTATCATACGAAATAATCTTCCCAAGAAACTCACCACACTCAAACATCTTCTTCACATACCGCTCGATAAGCACAACCGACCTAATGGCTAGAACCGTTTTTCTCGCCGTTTTCTCCGGTTTATCCACATCTTCCCCGTCCTTCCTCTTCCTTTTCCTCCCTTTACGTTTCCCCGCCGCAGGCTCCATACCCCCACCCCTTCCGTTCAATCCAAAACACAATTCCTGAACACCCTAGTACCAATGCATCAATCCACAATCCAATCAAACCTGATTTAACCAACAATTAGGCAAATTAGTTCCAACACACACTTCCTGTAAACCCTAGGTCCAATACACCAATCCACAATCCAACCAAACCCTGAGTTAAGCAACAATAATGCACCATTTTTACAATTTTCACAAATCTCAACAGCAATATGACAAAACTGAATCATATAACCCTAACAGATGCATAATTGCATAAATCAACACAATTTATACAAACTTTTGCTTCCGCATAATCAAACATCAACAAAATCGAAAGCTGTAAACCTAACCGATGCATAAATCAATACGACTCATACAAACGTTTTCTTCCGCATAATCAAATATCAACAAAATTGAACGCTCTAACCCTAACCAATGCATAAATCAACACAATTCGTATAAAAATTCGCTTCCTCATGGTCATATATCAACAAAATCGAATCATATAACCCTAACAGATGCATAATTGCCTATATCAACACAATTCAAACAAACATTTGCTTCCGCATAACAAAACATCAACAAAATCGATCGCTATAACCCTAACCGATGAAAAAATCAACGAGATTCAATGATTCAAACAAACTTTTGCTTCCGCATAATCAAATATCAACAAAATCAAAAGCTGTAACCCTAAAAGATACATAAATTGACACGATTCATACAAACTTATGCTTCCGAACAATCAAATATCAACAAAATCGGCTGCTATAACCCTAACGAATGCATAAATCAACACGATTCAATGATTCAAATAAACTTTTGCTTTCACATAATCAAAGTTACGACTGTTTATATCAACAAAATCGATGCAGAAATTAACCGTTACCTCGTCGGAAAACTATATCAACAAAATCGATGCAGAAATAAAGCGTTATCTCGTCGGAAAACGTTAGCCGCCGTTAAGAGTCTCCGTTAGGGTTTCGTGTTGTTCGAAGACGATGAATATATGTGTGAAGATTAGCCCTAGAGGGAAAATGGGAAATAACCTGCTGTCGAATATTTGGGTTTTTCAGTATACACACTTCATTATATTGATGCTGGTTTGTAGATTTAACTCGTTCGAGTCGGTGACTCAGGACTCCGAGTCAGATTTTTTTTTTAATTTATTTTTGTTGAGAATTAAATTATTAAATCTATACTATATAATAAAAGAAACCAATAAAGGGACACTTGTCATAATTCTAGACCATCTATCCTTAGTTAATTGTAGATAATAATTATTTTATTTAAATTATTAAACTTAATATATGTTTCAAAATAGATTTTTTTTAAATGTTCAAAATAGATATAATAATACCGTTTAAACTCCCAAATAGAGTTAAACTCATTATATAAAACTCGGGCTCGGTTAACACCCTTAGTATTTATCAAAATTTTTGAAATTTAATAATCAAATATTGGTAGTAGTTTTGGTTTTAGTTCATAAGATTGAGAACGTACTGATCCACTACCCTGTTATATGTAAACACAATTAGGTTAAAAAAACTTGTGAGAAAGGAAAATAGTGTTTCTAAAAAAACCCAATAAAAAACACATGTCATTATTCTAGACCATCTACTCTTACTTAATTGTAGATAATTATTATTTAATTTAAATTATTAAATTTAATATATGTTTCACACATTTAAGAAATTACGGATAGAGTTTTATTTATATTAATTACTAGGTTATAAATTATATCTTAATTAGCGGTGTTCATCGGGTTTTTTCTTCGGGTTTCGGGTTGTTCGTGTGACACTCGAGGTTTTTCCGAACGATCACCTTGTAATATTTTGTGTATATATATATATTAGTAAATGAAAACGTGATTTTTACTTGATATGTGACGTATGTATGTATTATATATGTAAATATGAGAGCCGAAACCACGACCCGAGACCATGACTCGCAACCGGGCGGTTGCGAGTGGGTCACTCGGTTGCGAGTGGGCCTTTGGGCCGTAACCGGTTTGGGTCGAAACCCCCAAGCCCAACCCGAAACACCCTATGAATATATATCCCACCTCCTCCTCATTTCCTTCATTTGTTACACCAAACAAACACACACCTCTTCTATTTTCTCTCAACTAAAAACCCCAAGCCAACAACATCCAAACTCTTCCAAACTTTCGGTTCAAGCTCAAGGATCTCGGACAAGGAAACTCGGTCAAGACCAATTCGGACACTCCATCTTCTCGGTTCTCTTTTCTTTGTTTTCGGCTCCTCCTTTCATAACCGGTTAGTGTTATCTTTGTGTATCTTTTGTGTATAAGATTTATGTGGGTTAAATGAACTAGAAATATTATGCTTGGTTAGAAATACTATGCATGATTTTTAGGAAGATTGTGAAGTTTTGACTATGTGTGTTAAACCCTATGTATGATACTTGCTAACATGCTTAAATGGTTATGGAATAATGGTTTAAGGATGTTTAGGGCCAACCGAGTTATGTTAATGCCACTAAGTGTATGTTTTACTTGTTCTTGCATATTAATCTTGTTAGAAATAGGTGATTTTCGGTCCAAAATGTGTGATTATGTTGGCATGAAAACCCTAGAAAAACTATGAACTTGATGAACTTGTTGAAGATAGTTTGAAGATTTTAAAATGGTAATGTTTGATCTATTGTTGTATATGGTCAAAATTAGGAAAAGTGTTTGTAGAAACCCTATTGGCTGTTTCCAAATATGGGTCTGATTTCATATGTACAATTTGGACTGTCTTTTCTGCATCATCACGTGTATATGAAAGTGACAGATTACGACTCGCAACGACAGCATTCCGACTCGCAACGACAGCATTCCGACTCGCAACGACGGCATTACGACTCGAAACCACACGGTTGCGACTCGCAACCAAAGCATGACAAGTCGAAACCACGAGATTTCGACTCGAGACTACGACGGTTGCGACTCGCAACCAACACGTGACAACTCGAGACCACGATTGCGACTCGCAACCATAACGAGACAAGCCGAGACCACCTGGTTGCGACTCGAGACAAGCTGGTTGCGAGTGGGCTGTCCATTTTGGTTATTGGGCCATTCTGTGTTAACTTGGACTATCTGTTAAATGGACTATGTGATGCGGTTGACTGTTTAATTGTTTAGGCCGGCCCAATAACCCAATGACTGTTTACTTATATGCTTGATACGTGCCTATATGTGTTTTACGTGAATGCTTGTGCACCGAACCTGACCTATACCGGTAACCATGTTAGGACGTGGTGACCAACGTGATTGACAAGTAACCTAAACCTACCGAGCAACCCAAGGTGAGTTCACAACTTAAAAGCATGCGTCCCGGTGGTTTGGGACACGAGACTAACAACCCTACCCCCTGGTAAAAGGGGATACCATTTACATACCTTCCCTAGTTATTGGGAACAAAACTTACTTTTCCTTCCCGGGTATTGGGAAACCTTTTGGTTAATTACTGTTTATACGGATTGCAACTAACAGCACTAAACGAAACTCTATCACTCAAGTCCCTACTACAAATACCGATTAGTCGCCGGGTTAGGCGAGCGGGTTATTAGTTGATAGCGCTATTTAGGTGTTTACCAGCCTCACACCGTGCCCTGGTTTGGGACGGGCGTGAACTAATGTACTCAGATATTCGTCAATGATGATAGAACATTGACATCGGGGCATCCTGCGGATACGCAACGGTTACCTAGTGTTCGGTATTGGAAAAACAGTTTAGTCGCTAACTTTTGGGGTAGCTCCCCAGGGCATGTATAAACGGATAAATTAACCGGTGAAACAAAGTTTTTGGTAATTAAAACTGGACAACTAGTGAACTCACTCAGCATTATTGTTGACCCCTTACTGCATGCTTTGCAGGTAACCAGTGACGAAGGAGCTTGCAGCTTGGGAACGTGTAGTGTCTGTTCACCCTTGTGTTGGGTGATACCTTATTTTGAAACATGAACGTGTTTAACTACTACTTTATTTATGCTTCCGCTACTTAGTACTGTTTTGAACCAAAACTTAAAACTCTGAACTTGATATTTGCTATGCTTATGAATAGTAAGTATTACTTTTAATATCAACTCAAGTATTCGGTATAATTGGTGGCTGGATCCTGGTCGGTCACGCCCTCGAAGCGGGTGCTATCCGCAGGTGGATTTTGGGGGTGTGACAGATTGGTATCAGAGCCATTGGTTATAGTGAACTTGGTTTTAAAAAGGGGAAAATCTTTTGGAGAAAACCAGACTATAACCCGTGACTCGTAACGACACTACACTCCAAGTGCAAGGCTCGACACATTTGACCTCATAGCTCGGACCAGTGTTTACTTGTTTGCTTTATGTTCCTGTTATGCTATACGTACTAGTGTGCCTAAACTAGATAGATACACCTCTCTCTTCTATCTCATTCTCGCTACACTACGACATCACACTCATACTATGTTTTCTGGTTATGAAGACAATGAGTGGACGCGGAAGAGGAAACATTAACATGACGCAGGCTCAGTTCACTAACCTGCTCAACACAGTGGCTGCGGCTTTTGCAGCTCACCCTATAGGTAAGCTCGTTGTTTTAGGATGTTTAAATCCTACCGCCACATCGACTTTTCGCCTCTAAACCTATACGCTTCGCTTCTCACGAATAGGTCAGCATGCACCTGCGCAACCACCAGTGTGTACTTTCAAAACTTTCATGGATTGCAAGCCTCTCCCTTTCAACGGCACGGAGGGTGCCATAGGTCTTCTGCATTGGATTGAGAAGATTGAAGCTGTTTTTGCTGTTTGTGAGTGTCCCCCTGCGAACTGGGTGAAGTTTGCTACTGCTACGCTTGAAGGAAGCGCGCTTTCTTGGTGGAAGGCGCAGATTCAGATGTTTGGGTTGGAAACTGCTAATGCTACTGCGTGGGAGGATTTCAAGGACATGATTAAGGATGAATACTGTCACCGGGATGACATCCACAAGCTTGAGAATGAGTACTACGAGCTCAAGATGGTTGGGTCGGAAATTGAAACTTACACCAAGTTGTCCAATGATTATGCTGCTCTTTGCCCAAACCTGTCCCGACCTATGTACCGAAGGATCGAACTGTATATCAAAGGTTTGGCTCCAGAGATTCGAAGCCATGTCACTACAGCCAACCACACTACCATTCAGCCGATTGTTCGACTTGCTCACAAACTTACTGATCAGGCCGTAGAAGAGGGCCGGTTGCCCAAAAGGATCAATGCTACCGTCGGAACTTCTAGTGACAACAAACGTAAGTGGGAAGGAAATCCAAGCAAGGATGCTAACCCCACTCAGGCCCCAGCACAGCAAAGGAAAACCGAAAACAACAAGGGCGCTCAACAACAGGGTGGCTATCGTGGAAACCACCCCAAGTGCAACAAGTGCAATCGACATCACAGCGGGCAGTGTGTGAAGGGTCAGTGTCAGCGATGTAACAAAATGGGGCATGAGGCCAAGGATTGCAGAAGTCAGTTCCCAGCTAGACAGAACCAGCAGCAACCCCAACAGCAACAGCAGCAGGGAAACAACCGGGCATGTTTTAAGTGTGGAGCTGAGGGGCACTTTAAGAAGGATTGCCCTGAACTGAATCAGAATCGCAACAATAATCAGGGAGCTGGGAACAACAACCAGAACAACAATGCTGGGAATGGTGCTAGAGGAAGGGCTTTCGTGATTGGAGCTGGTGAAGCAAGGAATGACCCCAATGTCGTGACGGGTAAGTTCCTACTCGATGATCGTTATGTTTCTGTGTTATTTGATTCCGGTGCCGATGCTAGTTATGTATCCCTACGTATTAGTAAGAAGCTTAAGCGTCCGCTTTCGTTACTAAGTTCTCCTCATATCGTCGAGTTAGCTAATGGAAGAAACATCGAAGCCTCACATGTTGTCAAAGGCTGCAAACTAGAGTTGTCTGGTCAGACATTTAGTATCGATCTTTTCCCTGTTACTCTTGGAAGCTTCGACGTCGTTATTGGTATGGATTGGTTATCCAAGCATCGCGCTGAGATCCTCTGTCAAGAGAAAGCAGTTCGTATTCCTCGCTGTTCTGGCAAACCCCTCATTGTACAAGGTGGCAAGGGTGGAGAAATCTCCGGCATTATCTCGTTCTTGAAGGCCCAGAAGTGTTTACGGAAAGGGCACACCGCTATCTTGGCACTTGTTACCAACACGCAGGAAAAGGAAAAGAGGATTGAAGACTTTCCAGTAGTACGCGACTATCCCGAGGTATTTCCTGAGGAATTACCTGGACTCCCTCCCCATCGTCAGGACGAATTCCAAATCGAGCTAGCTCCCGGAGCAGCGCCTATAGCTCGTGCGCCTTATCGACTAGCCCCCGCAGAATTGAAGGAACTCTCTATTCAACTACAGGAACTTTTGGATAAAGGATTTATCCGTCCTAGTTCATCACCCTGGGGAGCACCGGTACTCTTTGTTAAGAAGAAGGATGGCACGTTCCGAATGTGCATAGACTATCGTGAGTTGAACAAGGTTACCATCAAGAATCGTTACCCTCTCCCTCGAATCGACGATTTGTTTGATCAACTGCAAGGATCGAGCTACTACTCTAAGATTGACCTGCGATCAGGCTACCATCAGTTAAGGGTCCGTAACGAAGACATCTCCAAAACTGCATTCAGAACTCGTTATGGTCATTATGAATTCCTCGTTATGCCCTTTGGAATGACCAACGCCCCTGCAGTGTTCATGGATCTTATGAACCGAGTATGCAAACCCTACCTCGACAAGTTCGTGATTGTGTTTATAGACGACATCTTGATCTACTCGAAAAGTCAGGAAGAGCATGAACAACACCTACGCCTTATCCTCGAACTCCTTCGCAATGAGCAACTGTATGCCAAGTTCTCGAAATGCGACTTCTGGCTTCGAGAAGTCCATTTCCTTGGGCACGTGGTTAACAAGGACGGAATCCACGTCGACCCTGCAAAGATCGACTCTATAAAGAATTGGCCTACCCCTAAGACTCCCACTGAAGTTCGCCAATTCTTAGGATTGGCAGGTTACTACCGCAGATTTATTCAGGGATTCTCTAAGATTGCACAACCTCTCACGACACTCACTCAGAAAGGCGTCACCTACAAGTGGAATGAAGCACAGGAATCTGCTTTTCAGAGGCTTAAGGATAACCTCTGCAGTGCTCCAATTCTCTCGTTACCTGAAGGAACGGACGACTTTGTGGTTTACTGTGATGCGTCTATTCATGGGCTCGGTTGCGTGTTGATGCAACGCGAGAAAGTCATTGCTTACGCATCCCGACAACTTAAGACACATGAAAGGAACTACACAACGCATGATTTGGAACTGGGAGCGGTAATATTTGCGCTTAAGATATGGAGACATTACCTGTACGGTACCAAGTGCACCATTTACACCGATCACAGGAGTCTCGAGCATATCTTCAAGCAGAAGGAGTTAAACATGCGACAACGTCGATGGGTCGAACTTCTGAATGATTATGAATGCGCCATCAAGTACCATCCGGGCAAGGCCAATGTCGTGGCAGACGCCCTCAGCCGAAAGGACACTATACCACGGCGCGTGCGAGCATTACAACTTACCATCCAGTCTAGTCTCCCTACCCAGATTCGAAATGCTCAGATTGAAGCTCTGAAACCGGAAAACATCAGGGCTGAGTCCCTGCGAGGATCAAGACAACAGCTAGAACAGAAAGAGGACGGCGCCTACTATGTGGCAGGGCGCATTTGGGTCCCACTTTACGGAGATCTACGAGAGCTTGTGATGGACGAAGCCCATAAGTCCCGTTATTCAGTACATCCTGGTGCAGATAAGATGTACCACGACTTGAAAACCACATACTGGTGGCCTGGCATGAAAGCCCACATAGCAGCCTATGTTGGCAAATGTTTGACCTGTGCTGTAACGCCCCAAAACTCGGGTCTAAATATTTTATTTGGACATTTTATTTGGTTGGCATAAGTAAGTAGGATTTATTAGTTAAGTGGGATATTTCACAAATAACCAAGCTATCTAACTTGGTTAGATAGTGTTGGCTATCAATTGAGAATGGAAAATAATGGGGGTTAAATAAATAAGAGAGAACATGAGGGACTAAGGTTGCCAAATATGAATCTGAATTTAATTAAAAACAAAATCTCACACACACTAGATGGGTGTGTGCGTGAGAACGATCAGGGAGAAGAAAAAAGGGGTGAAACCCTAGTTCTCAAGAAAGCTTCAAATTGACAAGGAAATTAGGCTCAAATCCGATGCATGAACTCGTTTTCTTGATGATCTAGCCCTAACAAACATGTGGTAAGTTGTATTTTATGATTTGATGATCTTGCTATGAAGTGGGTTATGGTCAATCCATGAAATTGTATGAAATTGATCATGTAGATGTGTTAGAATCACATTATAGAACATGAACTATGCAAGATTCTAAGTAATTTGATGATTTTGGATGAAACCCACTTGTGGTAGTGAAGATGATGATATGGATAATCATGCATGTTCATTTGTTGTGTAAGATTGATGTATGATGTTGTATGTAATGAGTGATGGTCAGTTAATTTGGGTATAGTATGAAAATTACATGATTCTAGTGGAATTTGATGATCTTGATATGAGTTAGTAAGAATTTGCAAAGAATGCTTGTACATAATGTTTTGTTAGTAGTACATCCGCCAAGTGTTCGATGAAATGCCTAAGAGAGCAAAATTTGTGAAATTGTATGAAAGTTATGGGTAATTATGTATAGAAGGTGCTTATGGTGTAGCCATTAGCAAAATAATAAGTTAAGTATGCTTAAGGTGGAGTCATTATGAGAATTCGGATTTGAATGTATGGTTTGGTAAAATTATGCATTAGGAACTTGTACCTTATGTCCCAATGATGTAATGCTCGCCATATACTTTATGCATTTGATTCATGGTGATTGAGAGCAAATGTGTACGAATATGTGATGCGTAGTTTATTGATAAGTGATAATGTTGGAATTATGTCGTGTACATATGTAAGATGATAATTTGATTGTGCGAATGTCGAACAATGCGGTTGTCGAATGTAGAGTTAAGAAAGCATAAGTATGTGTATATTGTGTAAGCGACTAGGCGATCATATAGTTGTATGTGTTATACGACATTATGTATGAAATTAATATGATGTCATTAATATGATCTAAGTGGTTGACAAATCATGTCGTATGCGTGTTAGTGGAAGTCAATGTAGATAAGAGTTGGAAAAATGTATGTTAATATGAATAAGTATAAATACTAACATTATTATGGCATGACGGCATGAAAGAATAGGAACCACACTAGCATGGACCAAGCATGGAAGGCCAACGGGTCAAGATGAGGCAAGGAAGCGGTTATGAACACGGATGCACAAGGTAAGTGATTTCCGTAATCACTTCGTAGTACAAGTAAGTAATAAAGTGTTGTAATGAATTAAATATGACGTTTGAGGTCAAATATGTGTTAAAGTCTTTCGTCGTAAATGATGGGTTTAAGGTTGACCAAAATGCCCATGATGGGTATTTTGGGGTAAACGAACTTAAAAGTGGTTTAGAAGCAAGTTATTCGATTAGAGTAATGTTTTGGACAAGTATGGAAGTGGGGATGATGGTTTGGTCAGTCATAGACCAATTAATGCGCGAATACCCTTAACGGGTCAAATAGTTAGAAAATAGTTAAGTCGAATATATGTAAGTTAAGGATTTCCGTAATCCGGAGGTAAGATTTTAAGTTCATATGATAGAATGTGAATTTACAAGCATGTAGGAAGAAACGGGAGGTCAAACGGGTAAACGGTTCAAAAGTTACGTGCGTTTTAGTGCGTACGGACGACGTAACGAACCTGCAGAAAACTGCAAAAACTAGAGGGCGTCGCCGACGGGTATGGTACCCAAAGGTGGGATCCTAAAGAATATGTAGTAATATGGTACCCAAAGGTGGGATCCTAAAGAATATGTAGTAATATGGTACCCAAAGGTGGGATCCTAAAGAACATGTAGTAATATGGTACCCAAAGGTGGGATCCTAAAGAACATGTAGTAATATGGTACCCAAAGGTGGGATCCTAAAGAATATGTAGTAATATGGTACCCAAAGGTGGGATCCTAAAGAACATGTAGTAATATGGTACCCAAAGGTGGGATCCTAAAGAATATGTAGTAATATGGTACCCAAAGGTGGGATCCTAAAGAATATGTAGTAATATGGTACCCAAAGGTGGGATCCTAAAGAATATGTAGTAATATGGTACCCAAAGGTGGGATCCTAAAGAATATGTAGTAATATGGTACCCAAAGGTGGGATCCTAAAGAATATGATATGTAGTAATATGGTACCCAAAGGTGGGATCCTAAAGAATATGTAGTAATATGGTACCCAAAGGTGGGATCCTAAAGAATATGTAGTAATATGGTACCCAAAGGTGGGATCCTAAAGAATATGTAGTAATATGGTACCCAAAGGTGGGATCCTAAAGAATATGTAGTAATATGGTACCCAAAGGTGGGATCCTAAAGAATATGTAGTAATATGGTACCTAAATGTGGGATTCTAAGTTAAGAATTTCCTTAAGTAGATACGTATGAAGGTATGTATGTATGTATGTGTGAATATAAGTGGTATGTATGAATGAATGTATGTATGTATGTATGTAGGTGTGTATGTGGGTAGTATGTGTATGTGTATATATATATCCAAGTGAGTATGTACGAAAGTGTGTGCACGTATGTAGGGTTGTGAGAAGGCATGTAATAGGTATGTATGTAGACATGTATGCATGTATGTATGTAGGTATGCACGTATGTAGGAACGTACGTATGAATGTAGGTACGTAGGTTTGTAAGCAGTTATGTGTGAACGGATGCACATATGTAAGTATGTATGAAAGTATATACGCATGTATTCAATGAAATTGAGTATTGACGATAATAATAGTGTGCCTTGTGAACGAAGTGTAACGCAGGTACAATGAGAAAGTCTCACCACGGAATGTACGATCAAATGGAAAGCTGGGATGTAAAGAATTAACGGAACAAAAAGTAAACGTGAATAAATCTTGTATGTTTATAATGCGTACTAATGTTATGAATTTAATGTGGTGAGCGCAGGTAGTACGAGTCATGAGGATCATCAAGGAACAGAGATCGAGGATCGAGTCACTAGTGAGATTGTACGGGAACGTTGATGTATATAATGTAGTAAACATAAGCTATGTTTCTACTTAGTAAATAAGTCGATTGATGGATTTATGTGAAAGAGTTATGTTAAAGTTAATTTTTAAATAAGTTAAGGTGTTTATAATGAAAGAAAGTTTATGGCTTGAACTTCCGCTGCGACTTTTAGTCAAATACGTATTAGGGTCTTACAAGTTGGTATCAGAGCCCTGGTTTGAGGGAATCAAGTACGAGAAGGTAGGTACTTGAACTCAAACCTATGTGCTCTTGTGATAAGGAACCTGTACAATCCATGACTCGATCAAGATCTAAAGGTAGAAATGGTATGAAAACGTATATGTATGTATTCATATGGAGAAGCTAACGGTTTGCTATGTGCAAGGTAAGCTTAAAAGTTTGGAGAGGATGATCCGTGAATGCAGTCTAAGGTGGATGCTAAGGCAGTTAAGGATGCGAATGGACAGACGGACCCCAGGTACACAATGTTGATATGTATGGGTACCGTTGTTAAAAGAAAAAGGAAGAAGTCTCCTTGGGAGGGTAAGTACTAAACGGAAGACAACGATATTGTCTTGGTAAAATTTAAAAAAAAAATGTAGCACGAACTGAGACCCACTAATGCGGACATAAGGCGATGATTACCTGATGGCACGGAATTAGTATGTGAATTGCGCACCTGGCCAGTACGCAAGAAGCATATGACATTCGTGAGACCGTGGTAATTATCGCAGGTGTGTCCGTTAGAATTGGGTAGCAGGTGGGCGTGCGGGTGAAGTGGGTAGTAAGGCTCTCGGGAAATTGAGAGTACTATGTAGGAATGAAAAGTATGAGTGATAAAAATGAAGAATGTTGAATCCGTAAGAAAGTACGGATCAACAGGGTATAAATGAAATGTTTGAATCCGCGAGACGGATTCAAAGAATGAAAGGTGTAAAATGCAATGTTTGAATCCGCAAGATGGATTCAAGGAATGAAATGCAGAAAATGATATGTTTGAATCTGTGAGACGGATTCAGCACGTGTAATGAATGAAAGATGTGAATGGATGATGTAAGTGAAATGTTTAAATCCGCGAAAAGGATCTAAAGTACGAAAGGAAGAAAATGTATGAATGGTATGTTTGGAACCGCTAGACGGATTCAAAACATGAAAGCAATAAAAGGCATGAAGGTGACGTTTGAGTTCGCGGGACGGATTTAAAATATAAAAAGGATGAAATTAGTCCACATCACAATGTGTCGACAGTTTGACCGTGGTTGTGTCAAACGAGTCATACGGGTAAATGTAAAGTAATAAACAAAAGAATGATCGTAGTGGGCATGCAAACCTAAATTTTAAAGCGAAAGAAAGAAGTTCGAACAAGTTATGTGTTAAATGTGTTAGTAATTGACTCTTAGGAGTCATAATGAATTACGGGCTACGACCCGGATAATGATTTAAGTACGAACAAGAAGGGTAAGTTTTGTTAAGAATACCGAAATGATGTAATGAATGTCTTTGCAGGTAAGCATGAATGGAAAGAAGTATGAAGAGTACCTCAATACATCTATGGTAAGTAAGAAATGACAGTCCGACCTGGAAAGGTCAAACTGCAAAGGTTGATGAAATGAGGAACCAGAATAAAAGAATTTCATGTAAGGAATGAATTGCGAAATGTGTTAAAGTTTGTACGTAGGACGTTGAAAAAAAAAAGGAAATATAGGTGAGTAATCACCTAGTATAATGAATGCCCGAATGAAATGTGCTAACCGCTAAAATTTTAGATTATAATGTTAGGAACTATTGATGTGATGAAACCAAATGAATTGGTGGAAGGATGTGCACGGGCGAAAGCGCATTACGCGGATGAATGAAATCTAGCCTGGTATGGCTAGTACTCGGGAAGAATGCGGATCGGTCTGGGTTGCGGATCGTCGATTGATGATATGAGATGAGGTCAGTAAAAAGTTTAACTTATGTTAGATGAGTAAGAATTGGTATATCGAAAGTCTATGATATGCGTATAATGATACGTCGACCCTTCTATGAAGGTGAAATGTAAGTAGAAAGGACTTTAGTAACGGGATGATAGGATTTGCTCGTGGTGAGCAGAATGAAACAAGGTATATGATACAATAATAGAATGAAATAAATCACAAAAGTGAAAATGACACTAGTAAGGGCTCTGGATAAGTTTCTGACCGTTCCTGTGTTTGTGAAGGTAAAGTTTGCTTAATTTAAGAAAGTAGGGACAAAGCGTACAAGTATACTCAATTATGAGTAAAATTTTAGCCAAGATCGTGAATATATTCGTATTGTATTACGCACTCTAAATGAGTACAAAGAAAGGAGGGTAAGAGTAAGAATGAGCAAGGTTTCGGGGACGAAACCTCTTTTAAGGAGGGTAGATTTGTAACGCCCCAAAACTCGGGTCTAAATATTTTATTTGGACATTTTATTTGGTTGGCATAAGTAAGTAGGATTTATTAGTTAAGTGGGATATTTCACAAATAACCAAGCTATCTAACTTGGTTAGATAGTGTTGGCTATCAATTGAGAATGGAAAATAATGGGGGTTAAATAAATAAGAGAGAACATGAGGGACTAAGGTTGCCAAATATGAATCTGAATTTAATTAAAAACAAAATCTCACACACACTAGATGGGTGTGTGCGTGAGAACGATCAGGGAGAAGAAAAAAGGGGTGAAACCCTAGTTCTCAAGAAAGCTTCAAATTGACAAGGAAATTAGGCTCAAATCCGATGCATGAACTCGTTTTCTTGATGATCTAGCCCTAACAAACATGTGGTAAGTTGTATTTTATGATTTGATGATCTTGCTATGAAGTGGGTTATGGTCAATCCATGAAATTGTATGAAATTGATCATGTAGATGTGTTAGAATCACATTATAGAACATGAACTATGCAAGATTCTAAGTAATTTGATGATTTTGGATGAAACCCACTTGTGGTAGTGAAGATGATGATATGGATAATCATGCATGTTCATTTGTTGTGTAAGATTGATGTATGATGTTGTATGTAATGAGTGATGGTCAGTTAATTTGGGTATAGTATGAAAATTACATGATTCTAGTGGAATTTGATGATCTTGATATGAGTTAGTAAGAATTTGCAAAGAATGCTTGTACATAATGTTTTGTTAGTAGTACATCCGCCAAGTGTTCGATGAAATGCCTAAGAGAGCAAAATTTGTGAAATTGTATGAAAGTTATGGGTAATTATGTATAGAAGGTGCTTATGGTGTAGCCATTAGCAAAATAATAAGTTAAGTATGCTTAAGGTGGAGTCATTATGAGAATTCGGATTTGAATGTATGGTTTGGTAAAATTATGCATTAGGAACTTGTACCTTATGTCCCAATGATGTAATGCTCGCCATATACTTTATGCATTTGATTCATGGTGATTGAGAGCAAATGTGTACGAATATGTGATGCGTAGTTTATTGATAAGTGATAATGTTGGAATTATGTCGTGTACATATGTAAGATGATAATTTGATTGTGCGAATGTCGAACAATGCGGTTGTCGAATGTAGAGTTAAGAAAGCATAAGTATGTGTATATTGTGTAAGCGACTAGGCGATCATATAGTTGTATGTGTTATACGACATTATGTATGAAATTAATATGATGTCATTAATATGATCTAAGTGGTTGACAAATCATGTCGTATGCGTGTTAGTGGAAGTCAATGTAGATAAGAGTTGGAAAAATGTATGTTAATATGAATAAGTATAAATACTAACATTATTATGGCATGACGGCATGAAAGAATAGGAACCACACTAGCATGGACCAAGCATGGAAGGCCAACGGGTCAAGATGAGGCAAGGAAGCGGTTATGAACACGGATGCACAAGGTAAGTGATTTCCGTAATCACTTCGTAGTACAAGTAAGTAATAAAGTGTTGTAATGAATTAAATATGACGTTTGAGGTCAAATATGTGTTAAAGTCTTTCGTCGTAAATGATGGGTTTAAGGTTGACCAAAATGCCCATGATGGGTATTTTGGGGTAAACGAACTTAAAAGTGGTTTAGAAGCAAGTTATTCGATTAGAGTAATGTTTTGGACAAGTATGGAAGTGGGGATGATGGTTTGGTCAGTCATAGACCAATTAATGCGCGAATACCCTTAACGGGTCAAATAGTTAGAAAATAGTTAAGTCGAATATATGTAAGTTAAGGATTTCCGTAATCCGGAGGTAAGATTTTAAGTTCATATGATAGAATGTGAATTTACAAGCATGTAGGAAGAAACGGGAGGTCAAACGGGTAAACGGTTCAAAAGTTACGTGCGTTTTAGTGCGTACGGACGACGTAACGAACCTGCAGAAAACTGCAAAAACTAGAGGGCGTCGCCGACGGGTATGGTACCCAAAGGTGGGATCCTAAAGAATATGTAGTAATATGGTACCCAAAGGTGGGATCCTAAAGAATATGTAGTAATATGGTACCCAAAGGTGGGATCCTAAAGAACATGTAGTAATATGGTACCCAAAGGTGGGATCCTAAAGAACATGTAGTAATATGGTACCCAAAGGTGGGATCCTAAAGAATATGTAGTAATATGGTACCCAAAGGTGGGATCCTAAAGAACATGTAGTAATATGGTACCCAAAGGTGGGATCCTAAAGAATATGTAGTAATATGGTACCCAAAGGTGGGATCCTAAAGAATATGTAGTAATATGGTACCCAAAGGTGGGATCCTAAAGAATATGTAGTAATATGGTACCCAAAGGTGGGATCCTAAAGAATATGTAGTAATATGGTACCCAAAGGTGGGATCCTAAAGAATATGTAGTATTATGGTACCCAAAGGTGGGATCCTAAAGAATATGTAGTAATATGGTACCCAAAGGTGGGATCCTAAAGAATATGTAGTAATATGGTACCCAAAGGTGGGATCCTAAAGAATATGTAGTAATATGGTACCCAAAGGTGGGATCCTAAAGAATATGTAGTAATATGGTACCCAAAGGTGGGATCCTAAAGAATATGTAGTAATATGGTACCCAAAGGTGGGATCCTAAAGAATATGTAGTAATATGGTACCTAAATGTGGGATTCTAAGTTAAGAATTTCCTTAAGTAGATACGTATGAAGGTATGTATGTATGTATGTGTGAATATAAGTGGTATGTATGAATGAATGTATGTATGTATGTATGTAGGTGTGTATGTGGGTAGTATGTGTATGTGTATATATATATCCAAGTGAGTATGTACGAAAGTGTGTGCACGTATGTAGGGTTGTGAGAAGGCATGTAATAGGTATGTATGTAGACATGTATGCATGTATGTATGTAGGTATGCACGTATGTAGGAACGTACGTATGAATGTAGGTACGTAGGTTTGTAAGCAGTTATGTGTGAACGGATGCACATATGTAAGTATGTATGAAAGTATATACGCATGTATTCAATGAAATTGAGTATTGACGATAATAATAGTGTGCCTTGTGAACGAAGTGTAACGCAGGTACAATGAGAAAGTCTCACCACGGAATGTACGATCAAATGGAAAGCTGGGATGTAAAGAATTAACGGAACAAAAAGTAAACGTGAATAAATCTTGTATGTTTATAATGCGTACTAATGTTATGAATTTAATGTGGTGAGCGCAGGTAGTACGAGTCATGAGGATCATCAAGGAACAGAGATCGAGGATCGAGTCACTAGTGAGATTGTACGGGAACGTTGATGTATATAATGTAGTAAACATAAGCTATGTTTCTACTTAGTAAATAAGTCGATTGATGGATTTATGTGAAAGAGTTATGTTAAAGTTAATTTTTAAATAAGTTAAGGTGTTTATAATGAAAGAAAGTTTATGGCTTGAACTTCCGCTGCGACTTTTAGTCAAATACGTATTAGGGTCTTACATGTGCAAGAGTCAAGATCGAGTATCAGAAACCAGCAGGCCTACTACAGCAACCCGAAATCCCGAAATGGAAATGGGAACAGATTTCCATGGATTTTGTTACAGGGCTACCTAGATCTCAACGCGGGAATGATACTATTTGGGTGATAGTAGATCGTTTGACTAAGTCTGCACACTTTCTGGCCATTAAGGAAACAGACAAGTTTTCTACCTTGGCAGAAATCTATTTAAAGGAAGTAGTCTCCAGGCACGGGGTGCCAACTTCTATTATTTCCGATCGAGACGCTCGTTTTACTTCCGAATTGTGGCAAGCTATGCACAAATCCTTTGGCTCACGTTTGGACATGAGCACCGCTTATCATCCGCAAACGGATGGGCAGTCTGAACGCACCATCCAAACCCTGGAAGACATGCTTAGAGCATGTGTGATCGATTTTGGCAAGAACTGGGAGAAGCATCTACCGTTGGTGGAATTCTCCTACAACAACAGCTACCACACTAGTATTCAGGCGGCACCTTTTGAGGCATTGTACGGTCGTAAATGCCGATCACCTCTTTGCTGGGCGGAAATAGGTGACAGTCAACTCACAGGCCCAGAACTAGTGGTAGACACAACAGAAAAGATTTCCCAGATCAGTCAACGCATGGCGGCAGCTCGTGACCGTCAGAAAAGCTACGCTGACAAGCGTAAGAGACCGTTAGAATTCCAGGTCGGGGACCGGGTTCTACTTAAAGTCTCACCCTGGAAGGGTGTGGTCCGTTTCGGTAAACGGGGCAAGCTGAATCCAAGATATGTTGGACCATTCGAAATTACCGAGAAGATCGGTAAGGTTGCTTATAGATTAAACCTGCCTGCAGAGCTGAGTGCAGTGCACAACGTTTTTCACGTATCTAACCTGAAGAAGTGTTTGTCGGATGAGACACTTGTAATTCCTTTTAAGGAACTGACGATTGATGAACAGCTACACTTTACTGAGGAACCGATTGAGATCATGGATCGAGAAATCAAAACCCTCAAACGTAGCCAGATACCCCTTGTGCGAGTTCGTTGGAACTCACGGCGCGGCCCAGAGTTTACCTGGGAGCGGGAGGACCAGATGAAGTCCAAGTATCCCCAGTTATTCCCAAACGAAAATCCCAGCACTAAAGCTACAACCGAATTTCGGGACGAAATTCCAAACTAACGGGGGGATGATGTGACACCCCGTTGAAACACGCTAGCTTGGCAGTGGCTGCTTCAACTTTCGGGACGAAAGTTCTTAAAACTTGGGGATAATGTGACACTCGAGGTTTTTCCGAACGATCACCTTGTAATATTTTGTGTATATATATATATTAGTAAATGAAAACGTGATTTTTACTTGATATGTGACGTATGTATGTATTATATATGTAAATATGAGAGCCGAAACCACGACCCGAGACCATGACTCGCAACCGGGCGGTTGCGAGTGGGTCACTCGGTTGCGAGTGGGCCTTTGGGCCGTAACCGGTTTGGGTCGAAACCCCCAAGCCCAACCCGAAACACCCTATGAATATATATCCCACCTCCTCCTCATTTCCTTCATTTGTTACACCAAACAAACACACACCTCTTCTATTTTCTCTCAACTAAAAACCCCAAGCCAACAACATCCAAACTCTTCCAAACTTTCGGTTCAAGCTCAAGGATCTCGGACAAGGAAACTCGGTCAAGACCAATTCGGACACTCCATCTTCTCGGTTCTCTTTTCTTTGTTTTCGGCTCCTCCTTTCATAACCGGTTAGTGTTATCTTTGTGTATCTTTTGTGTATAAGATTTATGTGGGTTAAATGAACTAGAAATATTATGCTTGGTTAGAAATACTATGCATGATTTTTAGGAAGATTGTGAAGTTTTGACTATGTGTGTTAAACCCTATGTATGATACTTGCTAACATGCTTAAATGGTTATGGAATAATGGTTTAAGGATGTTTAGGGCCAACCGAGTTATGTTAATGCCACTAAGTGTATGTTTTACTTGTTCTTGCATATTAATCTTGTTAGAAATAGGTGATTTTCGGTCCAAAATGTGTGATTATGTTGGCATGAAAACCCTAGAAAAACTATGAACTTGATGAACTTGTTGAAGATAGTTTGAAGATTTTAAAATGGTAATGTTTGATCTATTGTTGTATATGGTCAAAATTAGGAAAAGTGTTTGTAGAAACCCTATTGGCTGTTTCCAAATATGGGTCTGATTTCATATGTACAATTTGGACTGTCTTTTCTGCATCATCACGTGTATATGAAAGTGACAGATTACGACTCGCAACGACAGCATTCCGACTCGCAACGACAGCATTCCGACTCGCAACGACGGCATTACGACTCGAAACCACACGGTTGCGACTCGCAACCAAAGCATGACAAGTCGAAACCACGAGATTTCGACTCGAGACTACGACGGTTGCGACTCGCAACCAACACGTGACAACTCGAGACCACGATTGCGACTCGCAACCATAACGAGACAAGCCGAGACCACCTGGTTGCGACTCGAGACAAGCTGGTTGCGAGTGGGCTGTCCATTTTGGTTATTGGGCCATTCTGTGTTAACTTGGACTATCTGTTAAATGGACTATGTGATGCGGTTGACTGTTTAATTGTTTAGGCCGGCCCAATAACCCAATGACTGTTTACTTATATGCTTGATACGTGCCTATATGTGTTTTACGTGAATGCTTGTGCACCGAACCTGACCTATACCGGTAACCATGTTAGGACGTGGTGACCAACGTGATTGACAAGTAACCTAAACCTACCGAGCAACCCAAGGTGAGTTCACAACTTAAAAGCATGCGTCCCGGTGGTTTGGGACACGAGACTAACAACCCTACCCCCTGGTAAAAGGGGATACCATTTACATACCTTCCCTAGTTATTGGGAACAAAACTTACTTTTCCTTCCCGGGTATTGGGAAACCTTTTGGTTAATTACTGTTTATACGGATTGCAACTAACAGCACTAAACGAAACTCTATCACTCAAGTCCCTACTACAAATACCGATTAGTCGCCGGGTTAGGCGAGCGGGTTATTAGTTGATAGCGCTATTTAGGTGTTTACCAGCCTCACACCGTGCCCTGGTTTGGGACGGGCGTGAACTAATGTACTCAGATATTCGTCAATGATGATAGAACATTGACATCGGGGCATCCTGCGGATACGCAACGGTTACCTAGTGTTCGGTATTGGAAAAACAGTTTAGTCGCTAACTTTTGGGGTAGCTCCCCAGGGCATGTATAAACGGATAAATTAACCGGTGAAACAAAGTTTTTGGTAATTAAAACTGGACAACTAGTGAACTCACTCAGCATTATTGTTGACCCCTTACTGCATGCTTTGCAGGTAACCAGTGACGAAGGAGCTTGCAGCTTGGGAACGTGTAGTGTCTGTTCACCCTTGTGTTGGGTGATACCTTATTTTGAAACATGAACGTGTTTAACTACTACTTTATTTATGCTTCCGCTACTTAGTACTGTTTTGAACCAAAACTTAAAACTCTGAACTTGATATTTGCTATGCTTATGAATAGTAAGTATTACTTTTAATATCAACTCAAGTATTCGGTATAATTGGTGGCTGGATCCTGGTCGGTCACGCCCTCGAAGCGGGTGCTATCCGCAGGTGGATTTTGGGGGTGTGACAGTTCGGGTTTTTCTCTGAGAAAAATTGACCTGATAACCAACCCATTTTAAAGTTCGGGTTAGTCGGATTTTGGTTTTTCGGTTCAAGTTAGTTCGGGTCAGGTTATTCGGTTTTCTGGTTTAGATGTAAGATGATACAGTTTGTCTTCTAATCGATGGTTCAAATACTTTCATATTTATAAACTTGACAAACATCACAAGTTTTGATCATACGACTCAAAATTTTGTTCAGATATAAGAAAAGTGTCTTAAAATATCGTTTTATAATTGTTAATTTTTTGTTATTAAATATTTGATATTTTATTTTTTTAACCCGTGTAATACACGGGATTATAACCTAGTAAATTTATAAATTACAGGTAAAGATTATAAGATTTTCCTTTCATCCTTTTGAATAAAACAAATCTAACACAAAATATCAAATTTATGTTAATGTTATTTGCTAACTTTTATATTTTTATTTGTTTTGTATAATGTTTTAATCAAAATCCACACACCTATAGCCGCCTATGGTGTGCGGGGAGAACTTTCACATATGGCCCGTGCTTTCGAAAGATACGATTTTTTTTTAAAAAAAATTCGATATATATATGTTATTTTAAAAAAATGTAAACACATACCAATTTCAATAAAAACAAAACTTTGTATTAATATATTAAATATTTTTATTTTCACTATACAAAATTACATTTATTCGACCCATGTAATACATGAGATTTTTTAATATATAATTTTTTTTATTATTTGATATATAAAATTAGATTTATTGAATTCGTACAATACACGGGGTTTTTTAAGGATATATATTTTTTTATTATTTAGTACATAAAATTACACTTATTCAAACCGTCTAATGCGCATATTTATAAAGATGTAATTTTTTTTTATTATTTGGTAAACAATATTACATTTATTCAACCCGTGTAATACACGTGGTTTTAAAGATATAACTTTTTTATTTGGTATATAAAACTGCATTTATTCAACCCGTACAATATGGTTCTTATAGATACAGCTTTTTATTATTTAATATATAAAATTATATTTATTCAACCCGTGCAATAAATGAGATTTTTAAAAATATATTGTTTTATTATTTAGTATATAACATTTATTTATTCAACCCGTGTAATGCACGGGGTTATAACCTAGTTTATATATAAAAAAATCCTTAATGCTTAAGATGATTGGCTAATAGTAGTTGTAGGACATGACGTTAATGTAATTAGTTGAATATTTTATTTATAACGACATCCCTAAGATATATAAATTAATAGCAACTTACGTAAAGTTGTGAACTAAAGGCTAGTAATAAGAAAAAACATATACTGAGAATTATACCGAAAGGAAAAAATTACTTTAATTTAAAAAAAAAAAAAATCATCGTTTGTATTTTGACATGGATAAAATATTATTTATATATAAATAAAATAAAATTATAATTTCAAAGGCATGGAATGGAAATAGCCCGATTGAAGCCCACTGAGTCAACTCGGATGATGGAGGCCGTTACAGTTTTACAAAAGAACATGTACGGTTTTTAGCAACAAGTAAACCGATTAGGGATTTTGGCGGGAAGAAATTAGGTGTAATATTTTACCCGCCTATTTTATACAACCTTTGAATTGTTGAATTTGTTTCCTCTTATTTTATTTTATAGTTTATTATGTTAGTGATGAACGTTACTTTACTTTTATCATTTCATATCAAAATAGTATTTGTTAATTATATATTTCTAAATTTATTATGTTCTACCAATATTAATTTTATCATTTCATATCAAAAGTATTACTAAGTTTATTATGTTCTACCAATATTACTTTTATCATTTCATATCAAAAGTATTACTAAGTTTATTATGTTCTACCAATATTACTTTTATCATTTCATATCAAATGTATTACTAAGTTTATTATGTTCTACCAATATTCATTAAATCAGTATTAAGGGTGTTCGGTGTGGCTTTCGGTAAACCACCTTTACCGATTCGGTAAAGTGTGGCAAACCATTGCCAACCTTTTGCCACATGAAGTGTTTGACGAAATGGGTTTAAAATCGGTGAGGCTTCACCGATGCGGGAAAGGAGGAAGGAAAGAGAGAGGGGGGTGTGGGGTGGGGTCCATTCCAATCTCAACCAATCACATCTTTTTCCTTTTTTTTATTTAAAAAGTTTACCACTTCACCAAATTTTTAAACCATTGCCAACACTTTTCAGCAAAGTTTAAACATTTTTGACTGATTGACATGGCGCGCTCTGATTGGTCGGTTTTTTGATTTACCACTTCAAAGTGTTTAACCACTCCTTACACCCTAACAAATTTCAGAACAAACAAAAGTACTATATGCATGGGACTGTTTGATATGTGTATGAAAAGGTGTACAATGTGTATATATATGTAACCATAAATATTAACAACACACTTTTATTTTGTTCTAAATTCAAAACTTATAACCTTTTCTTTTGTGGCAGGTATAAATGTATAAATTTCTTCGTAGGTCTCCAATGTGCTACAAGAACTAGTATTTCATCATATGTATGATCGAGATAAGGTAACGTTGTGATCCCGTAAACATATTCTTGTATCTTTACAAAAAAAATCAAGATAACCAAACATTCTACATGTCATGTAATCTAGACGCACCGTTCACATATCTGGTATACATAGGGATTATTCAATCCCAAGTTTTAACACTTACGTTGTGTTCCCGATTTTACTGATGGAAGGAACATAAAGGAAATAGAAAGAAAGTGAAAAATATTTGTGTTCCCAAGTTTTATTAACGAATGACGTGAAAGAAAAACCTACCCTTATAACTTTCCTTCAAAAATGGAGGAAGGGAAAGGAATATAATTAAAAGGCTTTACCATTTACTATCACACTTAACCTATTATAAAATTCAACGATGGTATACTTGAAAAAATATTCATTTCTTTTCTTTTTCTTTCAATTCGGAAACACATAAAATCAATATTTTTTCGTTTCCTTCAAACTCGGGAACACAAAATAAAATTATATATTTTCATTTCCCTTCCTTTCTTTCTCTCAAAAATTCCCCTTCTCTTGTTTTTTTTCCTTTACTTAACCCGTGAACATAGCATTAGTGTTAAGTTTTCAAGAATCATAATCGACTCAATGCATTAAACAAAGCATAGTTAATACTTGATAAAACCAACAATGTAGTAACGATACTTAACATTCGCCGTTTCAAGTTATTAAAACGTTGGAGAGGTTGAGGCGTGTTTTTTATGGGTGGTTGTGAGGAAAACGACAAGATGAGTTGGGTGGCATGGGAGAATGTTATGAGACCGGTGGATCAAAAGGGTATAGGGTTTGTTCACTTAGAGATGCCAACCTAGATATGCTCGCTAAGTGGTAATGGGGGTTCAAGTCGAAACAATATGCTCTTTGGAGGAAAGTTGTATGGGCGATTCATAGTAGTTCTCGATCATGGTCTTTCATTCCGACAAGGCTTTAGAACCCGGGGCCATGGAAACAAATTGTAAACATAAATACGGACTTGGTCGCAAGAGAGGTAAATTTGGAATTTTTTTATAAAGGGTGTAGTTCGGAACAGGTTGTCGGTTCTTTTACGGCTAGTACGGGGCGTTTAAGACTGTTTTTCCTAAACTTTACGCCTTTGGAAGATCTAAGTCTTGTGGGGTGGCCGATCATATCAGACTGGGACTGTCGGGCCAATCTAATTGGAGGCGCCGAAATATGTATTTGGTTGAACACTTGGTGTGCCGAGCTTCAAAAACTGCCTACTATAGATCTCCTCCTAAGAAGGAGTATCCGAGTCTAAATCCTTTGTGTCGTCTTTGTGGGGATTTCCAAGAATTAGTTAAACATATTTTTATTGCATGCCATTTCTCCCAATCGGTTTGGAGCATCATTAGCGTTTGGTGTCATGTCTTCCTTATATACGCTTTCGAGCCGAAAGATTTGTTGTCTATTCATTAAGTATTGGAGTGGATAAAAAAGAGGCAAAAAGGCTCTTCATGTAGTATTACTCACAACACTTTGGAGCTTATGGAGATCAAGAAACAAGGCGGTGTGGAGTCAAAAGTTCCCTCAGTGGCTGTGGTAATTGAAGAGGTTAAATCAGTAAATCACCAAGTTACATGTGGGTGAAACACAAAGCTACGACGCTGTTTCGATTTTGATTTTTTCGTTGTAATGTTGTGGTCGTTGTTGTCACACCCCCAAAAATCCACACGCGGAGTACCACCGCTTGGAGGCGTGAAATGACCAGGATCAAGCCATCAATCATATTGAACATAGTGTATATTAATCAAAGTAGTTCGTAAAACCCAATTCAATGCAATTGATGTTCAAACCAAACAAAACATAATTTGGGTAGCGGAAGCATAAGTATGTAAACCCAATGTAAATCATAAGTTCAATTGTTTAAACGTTTAACATGGCATCCACGATCCATGCTCCACAACGACCTGCTCCTCCCTGTGCAAGCTCCAATGTACCTAAGGTCCTGCAAGGCATGCAGCAGAGAGTCAACAACTAGTTGAGCGAGTTCACAGTAAACAGTTCAGTAGTAGTAATAGTAAAGTAAGCCTTATGTTCGTTCGTTAAGTCATGTATCGTATTAGTTCATATTAGTTCGTATCGCGGCCCTCTAAGCATGTGTGCGAGGACTAGGGGAGGTTTTCCCCCAAGTATTCTAGACTAGGTATATTCGTATCGCGGCCACCCGGCATGTGTGCGATGGTTAATGTATAGTTCGCGGCCTACCCCGGGCATGTGTGCGGAGATTAGTCATATTATCGCGGCCTACCCCGGCATGTGTGCGATGATCAGTTCAATTAGATATCACTAGTCTAGTTGTATCTCTTCATTAACCCTTCCTCACCCGAGGATCATATTGCTAGGTTCCATAAGCTAGGTAAGTACAACCCATTCCCACCCTGGGAACCCATGCCTTGGCTGTGTGAACTCACCTTGGTTTGCTCGGTATGCTAAGTATGTGCTCACAGTTAATCAATCACGTCCTAAAGTACGCATGTATACATAATCAGTTCATGTAGTTCACGTATAAGCATCATCAATGATCACCAAGTAGTACACATCACTAATCAACATCATACAAGTCATGCATAGTGTTTAACAGCAGTTAGTTAACTCAGTTAAGTTTAACAGAATAGTTACTGTGCACAATATCCAAATCGGCGAAACACAGAATTGACGAAACACATATTGACGAAACACATTCTGTTTCGTCAACTATCCTTGGCGAAACACCCCTTCTGTTTCGTCGTTTACCCTTGGCGAAACACATTCTTCTGTTTCGCCATAAATTCCGTTTCCTCAACCAGGCAGTTACGTCACATACATCAGTTTCAAAACATCACAGAACCCTAATCATTCTATCAGCCGTTATGCTATCATCGATCATCATCAATCACAGATCATTATGCACAGATCATAGAGAAATCATTCAACAATAATTAACAAATCGATAACATAATCATCACGGTTCTTGACGCCTAGCATGAACCCTAGTTTAATGTGTATCACAAATTGATTAACATAACAAGTCCCTTTATCGAATCCCATTAGTATACCATCGCATACCGATCTAGATTACGTTAATAACAAACATTCAATCATATCCAAACCGATTATCATAACCCTACGCTAGTTACCAGGTTTTACATAAGGCTATGTGTTTGATTAATCGCGCATAATAAGATCGAGAACATCATTCCCATATATACAGAATTAGAATCAAACCGAACATGTAAATCACTAACCGAACTAAGAACGATCGAGGAATAATGATCCGACTTCGAAAGAGGGGAGGGTTGCCGTCAACAGAGAAAACAAAGAGCTCTAGGGTTTTCAGATTGTCAAGAGTGACGAATGAAACAGAGCACCATATATATAAAGTCACGTAACAAGTTGGGCCCGAACTGGGCTTTCGGCGAATCTGGGCTCGGCGAAACATCCTGTTTCGTCGAGATTGGGTTTGACGAAACGAAACTCTGTTTCGTCGAGGTGAACTTGGCGAGACACGCTTGTTTCGTTGTGAAGGTTATCCAGGACTTAACGAGATCAAGTGTTTACTAACAGGTTCACACTATAACATTAACACATATACATGTAACCATCACAATACGTTTTATCATATAACACATAACATATCCAACAATCATAATACGTTTCACTAGAACACAACGTGTATATTGTTACAAGTCAACAGCTAACAGTCAAAGTCAATCGTGCAATAAATGCGAAAGTGAAAGTCGGAAACTCGAGTTGTCACATTATCCTCAACTTGAAAGAAATTTCATCCCGAAATTTAGCATGCGGTTACTGAGGAAGCTAGGTAAGTTGTATCGTTTACTGGTTTTCCTAGGGTGTCACATCATCCCCCCGTTGATTTGGAATTTCGTCCCGAAATTCTGTAGTAGTAGCTTCAGCCTCAGTAGTGGTTGCATTGGTTCCGAATAACTGGGGATACTTGAGTTTCATTTGATCTTCTCGTTCCCAAGTGTACTCTGGGCCACGACGGGAGTTCCAACGAACTCGTACAAGAGGGATTCTCTTGTTCTTAAGGACCTTAACATCCCGGTCCGTGATTTCAACAGGTTCCTCGACGAAGTGTAACTGTTCATCGATTGTGAGTTCCTTCAAAGGAACTATGAGGGTCTCATCTGACAGACACTTCTTCAGATTCGACACGTGAAAGACATTGTGAACTGCCCCGAGTTCAGCTGGTAGATTCAGTTTGTAGGCTACTTTACCTATCTTTTCAATGATTTCGAACGGTCCGACATACCGCGGATTGAGTTTGCCCCGTTTGCCAAAACGAACCACGCCCTTCCAGGGTGAGACTTTGAGTAAAACCCGGTCCCCGACCTGAAATTCCAATGGCTTCCTACGCTTATCCGCGTAGCTTTTCTGACGGTCGCGTGCTGCCGCCATGCGTTGCCTTATCTGTGCAATCTTTTCCGTGGTGTCTACTATAAGTTCTGGACCCGTGATCTGACTATCCCCCACCTCTGCCCAACAGAGAAGTGACCGGCATTTACGCCCGTACAATGACTCAAATGGAGCGGCTTGTATGCTGGTGTGATAACTGCTATTGTATGAGAACTCCACCAAAGGGAGATGCTTTTCCCAGCCGTTGCCAAAATCGATGACACATGCCCGAAGCATGTCTTCAAGAGTTTGAATCGTGCGCTCAGACTGCCCATCCGTCTGAGGGTGATATGCTGTGCTCATATCTAACCGAGAGCCAAAAGCCTTGTGCATTGCTTGCCATAGTTCTAATGTGAATCGTGCATCGCGATCCGAAATGATGGAGGTGGGCACCCCGTGCCTCGAGACTACTTCCTTCAAGTATATGTCTGCTAGTGTGGAAAACTTGTCTGTTTCTTTGATTGCCAGGAAATGAGCAGATTTGGTGAGTCGATCCACGATCACCCAAATAGTGTCGTTCCCACGCTGGGATCTAGGTAGGCCTGTAACGAAATCCATCGAAATTTCTTCCCATTTCCATTGCGGTATCTTTGGTTGCTGAAGTAGGCCTGAAGGTTTCTGATACTCTGTCTTGACTCTCGCACAAGTCAAACATTTGCCGACGTAAGTTGCTATGAGAGCCTTCATGTTTGGCCACCAATACGTTGTTCTGAGATCGTGGTACATTTTATCGGACCCTGGATGTACCGAGTAGCGAGACTTGTGCACTTCGTCCATCACAAGTTCGCGTAGACCGCCATAGAGTGGGACCCAAATACGCCCCGTTACATAATAAGCACCGTCTTCCTTCTGTTCTAATCATTGCCTTGAACCGCGTAAGGCTTCAGCCTTGACATTCTCTGGTTTTAATGCTTCTACCTGAGCATCACGTATCTGTGCAGGAAGACTGGACTGGATTGTAACCTGCAGTGCTCGTACGCGTCTTGGTAGAGTATCTTTCCGGCTGAGGGCGTCAGCCACAACATTGGCTTTGCCTGGATGGTACTTGATGGCGCATTCGTAATCATTCAGAAGTTCGACCCATCTTCGTTGACGCATGTTCAAATCCTTTTGCTTAAGGATATGCTCGAGACTCCTGTGATCGGTGTAAATAGTGCACTTGGTACCGTACAGGTAGTGTCGCCATATCTTAAGCGCGAAAACAACAGCTCCCAGCTCTAAATCGTGCGTCGTATAGTTCCGTTCGTGAACCTTGAGTTGACGAGAAGCGTAAGCAATAACCTTATCTCGCTGCATCAATACACAACCAAACCCCTGTATCGATGCGTCACAATAGACCACAAAATCATCCGTGCCCTCTGGCAATGAGAGGATAGGTGTGCTGCATAGTCTATCCTTTAAGTACTGAAAAGCGGTTTCCTGGGAATCTCCCCAACGGTAGGTGACACCTTTCTGTGTCAGTAGCGTAAGCGGCTGTGCGATCTTTGAGAAGTCTTTGATAAACCGTCTGTAGTAACCCGCCAAACCCAAAAATTGGCGTATTTCCGTTGGAGTACGAGGCGCAGGCCAGTTCCTGATCGAGTCTACCTTAGATGGATCAACATGGATCCCATCCTTGTTTACCACATGGCCTAAGAAATGGACTTCACGAAGCCAGAAGTCGCATTTTGAAAACTTGGCGTACAACTGCTCTGTTCGAAGGAGTTCCAAAATCAATCGCAAATGCTGCTCGTGTTCCTCCTGACTCTTGGAGTAAATCAGGATATCGTCGATGAAGACAATCACAAACTTGTCTAAGTACAGTTTGCACACTCTGTTCATAAGGTCCATAAAAACGGCAGGCGCGTTCGTTAACCCGAATGGCATAACAAGAAATTCGTAGTGATCGTAGCGAGTTCTGAATGCGGTTTTGGAGACGTCCTCATCCCGGACTCTCAGCTGATGGTAACCTGACCTCAGGTCTATCTTGGAGTAGTAACTCGACCCTTGCAACTGGTCGAATAAGTCGTCTATGCGCGGAAGAGGGTAACGGTTCTTCACCGTCACCTTGTTTAGTTCACGGTAATCAATGCACATCCTGAAGGTACCGTCCTTCTTTTTCACGAATAACAATGGAGCTCCCCAAGGCGAAGAGCTTGAACGAATAAAGCCCTTTTCCAAGAGCTCTTGTAGCTGCTTTGACAATTCTTCCAATTCAGTTGGAGCTAAACGATACGGTGCTCGAGCTATGGGTGCTGCTCCTGGAGCTAGCTCGATTTGAAACTCGACCTGGCGATGAGGCGGTAGACCAGGTAAATCTTCAGGAAACACTTGAGGATAGTCGCGAACTACTGGGATATCTTCCAATTTCTTTTCTTTTGCTGATGCGTCAGTAACAAGTGCCAGAATAGCAGTGTCGCCCTTTCGTAAACATTTCTGTGCCTTCAAGAAAGAGATGATGCCAACCACAGCACCACTCTTGTCACCTTGAACTTCAAGAGGTTCTCTGCCAGAACGAGGAATGCGAATTATCTTTTCCTTGCATACGATTCTTGCTTGCTGTTGGGATAACCAATCCATCCCAATGACTATATCGAAGCTACCCAAAACTATGGGAATAAGATCAATCGAGAAGGTTTGACCCGCTAGAACGATGTTACAACCCTTGACTACATGCGTGGCTTCTACACTTTTACCATTTGCTAATTCTACGACATGTTTGGTGTTTAGGGGTGTTGGTGTACGTTTTAACAATTTACTCATTTTCAAAGACATATAACTTGTATCCGCGCCCGAATCAAACAAAACAGTAACATAAATATCGTCGAGAAGAAACTTACCCATAACCACATTGGGATCATTCCTTGCGTCGCCCTGACCTAGCACGAAAGCACGACCCCGAGCTTCGTTGCCATTGTTGTTGTTTCCCCCATTGTTGTTGTTCCCGTTGCCCTGGTGATTGTTGTTGTTGCGATTCTGGTTCTGGTTCAATTGAGGGCAATCACGTTTGAATTGACCTTCTGCCCCACACTGGAAACACCCCCGGTTTCCTCGCTGTGGCTGCTGCTGTTGGTTCTGTGGAGCTGGTAGTGGGAGTTGCTGATTCTGATTCGCAGGTCGCACACTCCTGCAGTCTTTAGCTTCATGCCCTAACTTGAGACATCTCTGACAACGTTCTTTGCGACACCGCCCACTGTGGTGTCTGTTGCACATGTTACATAGTGGGTGATTTCCCCGATATCCACCCTGCCCCTGACTGCCAGATGATTGCTGACTCGGATTCTGGTAGTCATTTGTCTTGCGCTGCTGTGCTTGAGACTGAACCGAAACTGATCCCTTGCTGGAATCCCCCTCCCATTTTCTCTTGTTGTCGCTGGGAGTAGCAGAAGTAGTGACAGCAGTAGTGGTAGCACTGATGCGTTTTGGCAGCTTGTTCTGTTCCACTGCTTGATCGGTGAGTCGATGAGCAAGACGCTGAATGTCTTGGATGTTGTTGAGGTTAGCCGATGTCACATGGCTCTGGATCTCTGGCGCAAGTCCCTTGAGGTACAACTCAATGCGCTTAACTGGAGGGTCCACCATAGTTGGACACAAGATGGCCAGTTCGTTCGAACGTTTAGTGTAAGCTTCGATTTCTGACCCCGTCATTTTCAGATGATACAGTTCCACTTCCAACTTGTGGATGTCATCTCGCGTGAAGTATTCTCGTTTGATCAGTTCCTTGAAATCTTCCCAAGGTGTGGCGTTAGCAGCTGCCAACCCTAGGATCTATACCTGCGCGTTCCACCAGGTTAGCGCAATCCCTTCCAACGTGCCAGTGGCGTACTTGACCCTGCGAGCCTCAGGGCATTCACACATCTCGAATACTGACTCTAGCTTCTCAAACTAATGGAGGAGTCCCACTGCCCCCTCGGTGCCATTGAAAGTACTTGGACGACAGTCCATGAAGTTCTTGAATGTGCAGACAGGTTGTGGAGCGTTTTGACCTATTGTGCATAGAATAGGACAACATTAAATACAAAGGTTGATTTAGGAATGTAGGATTCAAAGATCCTAATGTGTATCCCATCCGCAGGGTATACTACCTGCTTGTGCAGCTGCAAGTGCCGCAGCTACTTGTTCAGCAATGAGAGCCGTCGGCCGAGACAAGGAGAGGTCAGTAACTGACCTGAAGGTCGTCGGCCGAGAGGCCTTCACGCTAGCCTTTATCGCAGGCTCCAAGCCCCAATGAAACGGGCGATTCTTCTAGACTCTGGTGTCACCAGGTACGGAACCAGGCGAGACATCGTATTGAAGCTCGTCAAATAAGCCTGGCAATCCAGGTTCGTCATCACCAGTGACACAAAGTCAGCCTCGATCTTCTCAACCTCATGCTGAGGGCAGTAGTTTTCCTTAATGAGAGCAATAAATTCCTCCCATGTCATCTTGTATAAAGCAGACTTACCTGATGCCTGCACCAACGCTCTCCACCATGCCAGGGCCTCGCCCTTAAATGACTGGGACACAAACTTCACCACATCCTTCTCTGCGCACCCACTGATGTCCACAATAGTGTCCATCTCATCCAGCCAGGTGATGCAGTCTACAGCACCCTTCTCCCCTGTAAATTCCCGGGGCTTACAAGATACAAAATACTTGTAGGTGCAACCCTTGGCACCGGACGCATCAGTATACTCTCGTTCACGATGAATACTATTCTCAGTGGACGAGTGATTATCGTCACCTTTCTTGGGTTTGGAGAGTGGTTTGGATTGTGACTTTGGTTTGGAGGGTGGTTTTGATACGGTTCTGCCTTGGGACTCAGTATATTGACGATCCAGAGCTGCCTGAACAGCGTTGTCAATCAGAGCCTTTAACTGTGCGCCTGTCAAATGCACTGGCGCATTGTCGTAGTCATCTTCATTAGTATGGCTATTCTCTCCATTGGGATCCGCCATTGTAACTTGAATCTGTTACAGAAGATAACAAAATTTTATTCAGGAGATTATTATATAATTGTCTTTTATGACAATTTGTCAACCATGGTAACAGAGACCATATTTGGTTAACTTATTACTCATTTAATCTTAGGATTTGAATATATCCTATTTTAGCTATATCAATAATATTGGCGGCATAAAGCCTAATCATGAGGATGTTTTATAATATTAGCCGAGATTTCAGAGAATCAAAGGCATAGAGGTTTGAACCGTAGTTCTCTTACCCCTTTCTGGTAGGGAGTCATAGACCACCATTGTCTTTTGTCTTTATAAGACAATTATTACGGCCCATAGGCACTACACCACTAATGGATGTTTTAATAAGGTTGGCCCGTAGGCACTACATCACTTGATGGATGTTTTAATAAGATTGGCCCGTAGGCACTACATCACTAATGGATGTTTTAATAAGATTGGACCGTAGGCACTACATCACTAATGGATGTTTTAATAAGATTGGCCCGTAGGCACTACATCACTAATGGATGTTTTAATAAGATTGGCCCGTAGGCACTACATCACTAATGGATGTTTTAATAAGTGATCATCCCTATTGATGATTTAACCCATGATTTATAAATCATTTAGTTGGGTCTTTTCAAAATCCTTTAAAGGATTATTGTATAAGAATGACGTGGGTGATTTTAACGAATCACATCTGCCATGAATGTCAACATGCTTGCAGAGGTTAACAGGGAATCTGAATCTTTTAATTCGGTCTTACCATCTTGGCCGGATCTTAAAAGACACCAGGCTAGGTTTCACTCGTAAGATTCTTTATTTAGGCAGATCAATTTAAAAGGAATGGTTTTGATTTATTTCATACATATTAAAACAAAACTCATAACATACATTCCATAATCTCAAATACAATCACATATTGCCCTAAATGGGTCTTTCAAATAGTACATACCTCCATAGAGGTTTAAAATAAGTGACAAGTCCACGCAGGGACTAACATAAAATAAGTGTCCATGCAAGGACTAAAAGATAAGTCCACGTAGGGACTCAAATACGATAAGTGTCCACGCAGGGACTTATTTCAAAATAGAAATTAGTACAACTATTAAGGGCTAGTGGTCACGTTTCTTCTTTTTGCCCTTTAGTAGGTTCGCCAAGCCTTTGAGAAATCCTCGGTGGCTCTTTTTCTCTTCCTCGAACTCTCTCTCCACACGATCTAGTCGATGGAGCATCTCTTCCTGTTCAGGAGGAGAGAAACGTGGTTGTGGCGCTTGTTGCGGAACTGGAGGTCTGGGAGGTATTGGATACCCATGAGCTGAGTAGTCCGGTGCTCCCATGTTCCCATGAGCTCCGTCAGGGTAGCGTGCATTATATCTAGCCGACACCACATATGGGTCGCGCTCATAATTGTAGTTGTAATGTGCCTGAGACGGTTCGAACGGGTTGTAAGCCGTTGGACCCGTGTAAGCAGGTATGGGTTGGTTATACCCAAATGGTGGCGAATTTGGTGCAACTGGTGCGGAGTTCGCCTCCTGTATAGGACTTGAAGGTCCTTCTTCTTGTAGTGGCGGATAGTGGCTACTACTAGAGTGTCGAGGGGTGCTGAAGTGGATACCCCCTCCTCCTCGTGTGGACATACTAGCATTCGTCCTCCTACGCCTTGGCGGATCAGGCATTACTGGTTGCGCCGGTGGCGGAGGTGGTGGCGTAACTGCCACAAAGCGTGAATCCTCAGAGGGATCCTGTGGATGTCGCGGTTGTTGTGATGTCTGTTGAGGTGGTGTGTAGTACCACTCATGTCGGTCGAACAACGCTTGGAAACTATCTGGTCCCTGATAGGGTGTGCCATGGAAGGATGACCCATCAGAGACTTCTATCGGATGCGTGGGCGTACCACGAGCAGGTTCTGTTAGATCAGTATCTTCATCCATATGGTCTTCGGAGAAGTGATCTTGTGGCCCTAATGGAACAAAGCCTGAAGGTTCCTGTATGTAGTCAGCTGGATTAAACTGACCTATGAAGTATGGAGTAGGGTCGTCGAAATTTCGGTGTGATACCGAACGTTGTAGAGGTATGAAGGAAGGTTGTGGGTTGTTGGGATCATTCTCTGAGTTTGGCCCAAAGGAGTGCCGGTACGATGGCGTCGAGCTGTGCGAGGTGGAATGCCTCGCGGGTTCGTAAAGGTCTCTTCGCCTCTGGGGTTCTTCACTCCTTGTAGTCGAAGGAGCTCGCGTACCAGAAGGTCCGGCTTCGTGATCGTGATGAGTAACGATCTCTCCTCTGCCTCTTCTTCCCCTTCCTCTTCCTCAGAATATTACTGGCGGCATGTTTCCTGCTTTATAAAACTTTAAATACCAATAATAAAAGAAAAAGACAAAATTGGAATAACAATTCGAATTTGTCCTAAGTTCTTGTCTAGACTCAAGTATGTGCAATTGTGTCATTGAGATTAAACACATTGCCTAACGTGTTTAATTCACTCAATGTTGGCTCTGATACCAACCTGTCACACCCCGATTTCCACGTGTATCACCGGTGGGCCCGGTGGGGGATTACCGTGACGTAGTTGGCAACAATATAGTCAAACCACACAATTATATAAATGCACAGCGGAAGCTTAAAGATAAATATATACTTCAACCTCTGGTTGTAATATCAAAAGTATTACAGAAGTCGAATATATCCACATCGGATCAAAATAATAATAAAATATTGTTCAATCAGATACGGCATCGAGTTTGCGAGACTATTCGTGATGCTTAGGAAGCTATTACCAACCAATTTCGTATAGTACCTGCACTTAATCTTTTGGGGAAAAATACGTCAGTTTACACTGGTAAATACATTCAACTGACACATTTGAAAATGTTTATTAAAATTGATTTGAATGCACAAGGCACAAACTCTTGTATAACTTGGGAAAATTATTAAAATCTTGTGAACGTATTACATGTTCTTTTATGCGTTCAGTAGCCCGGATCGTGCCGGGTTAAAGATTAATAGACACACCACATTGCGTAAAACCGTAGTATAGAAACCAACGGCTACGTCTTTTAATTAAATGTCGACAATATATACCGGGTGTACGCCTACACCGGGATGTCGAGGTCGTGGCCATTTCGTAAAATGATGCCAAGGATATCCGGGACAACGGTCATTAAACCCCCAAAGGCTTTTAAGAAACAAAACTGTTTAAATGAGCCGATCACATTATACAAATTAACCACCTCAGCGATGGAAGATATGATGCTCAATCAAGCGGTATTATTATACCGTATCCCAAGCCCGTATAGGGGAAATAAGTTAAAAGTATTTACCTTTGCAAGTATATTCCTTAATTTGATTAAATCACCGATAGCTTTTACTGGGATCCTAATCTGGAACGAAGGTTTTAATTAACCTCTTAGAATCCTAACGGGTCTTTATATTGGCCGTAGCCTAGACCGGTTGGTTCCGGGATATAAATTTGGTTTAATCGCGCGAAAAGGCGAAAACCGAGAATGGAATGTGATTCTGCCCCAAACAAGTTCAGAGACTTGTTTTATATGGGTTCAAGGTTCACACTCTGGATTTTGGGGTCCAAATAATATAATTTGACCCGTATCGGCTAATTTATGAAAACTAGTTTCATAAGCCGAACCGTGCGCTCAATAGGCGAAACGGTTAACCATGAGAGTCTTACGTTTATTTCCTAAGTCAATATGCCTTAAAGAGGTTGTGGTATCAGTAGGATACCTTCCATGATGCCCGTAACGAGTTTAAGTTAATATTACGCCCCGTAGGGGCTTTTCGGTCATTTTAAAGACTTTTAAAGAGCTTTTCGAGTTCTACAGGAAATCTGAGTTTCCCGAACAGTTTATAAAGTCTAAAATACTTTATTTATTATTTAAAATCAGTAGCAACTGGAATCGGGTCAAAAGACCTTGTAGAACTCAAGTTTTGGCCGAAAAGGGCATATTCGGTATTTACCGAACCGTAGCCATAACCGCAGGTTATGAGCAAGGTAAAAATTATTAAAAATCTTTAAAATTTCAAAAATATTATTTTATAACAGTGGGTAAAAGTTTTGGTGACGAAATCTTGGTTTAGATAGGCGTTATGCTAATTGCGTCGTTTATTACAAAAGTTTCTTATAAATGCGCTATTTAGCATAACTCTCATTCTAGACCTCGGATTGACGTGAAACTTTAAGGACATGCTTATAATATAGTAAGCAAGGTTATGGTCCGTTCACGTGTCCGAAATACTCGTTTTATTTTAAAAAGGCCGTTACGGTCAACTTTTAGGCGATTAACGGAAATGCGTAAAAGACTCGGACAATTTATGAACCGATCACAGAGGTCTATACCATCATGTAACCTGGTCCTAAGAGAGTCCTAAGGCATATCTATACCTCACTAAAACGGGTCAGAACTGAAGTCAAAGCAAAAGTCAAACTTTTGCGACATTCGGCTTCGAACCGGGTCAATATAGCAAATGGTCGATTCAAACGAGCGTAAACAAGTTTATATACTTAATATCATGTTTTATGAGTGCCAAAACAGGTTTCATATCATATACATTACAGATTATGTATAAAATGGCAAAATAGCTTTCTGTTGACTTTTTAAGTGCACGTTTGACTCGACATTTGACATAGTTAGAGCGGTGATCAGAGGGAACCTTTTTAGGGGTTTATTACCCACATAAATACCAACTCATAACTACTTTTGATCCGACAATTCACTGGACCATTTGTGAATTATCGCTATGACAACCGTTAGTTACGACGGTTTGGTTTATAAGCTAAATCTATGGAAATACAAGACCACAATGGATGTGAACGACTTACAGAAGTTGTGTCTTGCCTAGAGAGCAGAGAAGAATGCTTGAGAGCTTCTTAGAATGATCAGTTGAGTGTATTTGAGTTGTGTGATTGTTATGAACCAAATGTGTCTATTTATAATGAAACAAGGCACCTAAGATCATCACACAACCCCTACAACTGATCATGGATGATGGGCAGGTGTCCCATAGAGCTATGGGTCGAGTAGGGGGCGCCCATTCTTCATTAATTGATGGTTTGATCGTTCACAAGCTCAAAAGGCATAAAAATCCAAGTTTTCTGCATCTGGGCGTCCAATGCGGCCCGCATGGAGGGTCCATGCATGTTTTAATGCGGGCCGCCTGATGTTTAAAAATCAGGCGCGTATCTTAGGTGGCTCGCGGCCCGCTTTCACTTAACCCAAACTCTAATGCGGCCCGCGAGAGGGTAGATTTTCAGGTTTTTAAAATCTTTTATAATCATGAACAGAATCTGGTAATTAATAACAAAATCTTTCGTAATTATTAACCTGACCTTTCGGGTTTGAAGGGGTAACTTTGCGGTTTGGCCCTCGGTTAATTACAACTAAGGACCTCGTGTTATTTACCCGCGTTGTTAAGTCCCCGGTTAGTTTATTAATTATTCAGAAAGCCTTAACTTTCATTGTCGACGCTTTTAACCCTTCTCATACGAATTCGATCATAACTTTCTCGTTTTAAAACGGAACTTCGCGGAATTTATACAATATGTTCTAGTGAGCGTATAATACTGTTACAAAGCCTCGGAAGCGTTAAAGGGTCACTCAGAGGTATTATTAAACATGTTGACACAGTTAACCCCTGTAGCTTGTAATCTCTCACTTTCTTCCGCGTTTCGCTTCCGTAAGATCCATGATTTATGCGTTTGAAGGTACAAGCACCATTTAGGGTTACAATACAGTATATTTACCCTTTGTTGACATTTATAACCCTCGAATTTACATACTTTCAAGGTTTGTCAAAATTAGTCCTTTATTTAATATCAATGCCACGTGTAAACTAATGACACGTGTTAACACATTATTGGACACAAAAATTCGAGGTGTTACAAGTTCGTAAAACCCAATTCAATGCAATTGATGTTCAAACCAAACAAAACATAATTTGGGTAGCGGAAGCATAAGTATGTAAACCCAATGTAAATCATTAGTTCAATTGTTTAAACGTTTAATATGGCATCCACGATCCATGCTCCACAACGACCTGCTCCTCCCTGTGCAAGCTCCAATGTACCTAAGGTCCTGCAAGGCATGCAGCAGAGAGTCAACAACTAGTTGAGCGAGTTCACAGTAAACAGTTCAGTAGTAGTAATAGTAAAGTAAGCCTTATGTTCGTTCGTTAAGTCATGTATCGTATTAGTTCATATTAGTTCGTATCGCGGCCCTCTAGGCATGTGTGCAAGGACTAGGGGAGGTTTTCCCCCAAGTATTCTAGACTAGGTATATTCGTATCGCGGCCACCCGGCATGTGTGCGATGGTTAATGTATAGTTCGCGGCCTTCCCTGGGCATGTGTGCGAAGATTAGTCATATTATCGCGGCCTACCCCGGCATGTGTGCGATGATCAGTTCAATTAGATATCACTAGTCTAGTTGTATCTCTTCATTAACCCTTCCTCACCCGAGGATCATATTGCTAGGTTCCATAAGCTAGGTAAGTACAACCCATTCCCACCCTGGGAACCCATGCCTTGGCTGTGTGAACTCACCTTGGTTTGCTCGGTATGCTAAGTATGTGCTCACAGTTAATCAATCACGTCCTAAAGTACGCATGTATACATAATCAGTTCATGTAGTTCACGTATAAGCATCATCAATGATCACCAAGTAGTACACATCACTAATCAACATCATACAAGTCATGCATAGTGTTTAACAGCAGTTAGTTAACTCAGTTAAGTTTAACAGAATAGTTACTGTGCACAATATCCAAATCGGCGAAACACAGAATTGACGAAACACATATTGACGAAACACATTCTGTTTCGTCAACTATCCTTGGCGAAACACCCCTTCTGTTTCGTCGTTTACCCTTGGCGAAACACATTCTTCTGTTTCGCCATAAATTCCGTTTTCTCAACCAGGCAGTTACGTCACATACATCAGTTTCAAAACATCACAGAACCCTAATCATTCTATCAGCCGTTATGCTATCATCGATCATCATCAATCACAGATCATTATGCACAGATCATAGAGAAATCATTCAACAATAATTAACAAATCGATAACATAATCATCACGGTTCTTAACGCCTAGCATGAACCCTAGTTTAATGTGTATCACAAATTGATTAACATAACACGTCCCTTTATCGAATCCCATTAGTATACCATCGCATACCGATCTAGATTACGTTAATAACAAACATTCAATCATATCCAAACCGATTATCATAACCCTACGCTAGTTACCAGGTTTTACATAAGGCTATGTGTTTGATTAATCGCGCATAATAAGATCGAGAACATCATTCCCATATATACAGAATTAGAATCAAACCGAACATGTAAATCACTAACCGAACTAAGAACGATCGAGGAATAATGATCCGACTTCGAAAGAGGGGAGGGTTGCCGTCAACAGAGAAAACAAAGAGCTCTAGGGTTTTCAGATTGTCAAGAGTGACGAATGAAACAGAGCACCATATATATAAAGTCACGTAACAAGTTGGGCCCGAACTGGGCTTTCGGCGAATCTGGGCTCGGCGAAACATCCTGTTTCGTCGAGATTGGGTTTGACGAAACGAAACTCTGTTTCGTCGAGGTGAACTTGGCGAGACACGCTTGTTTCGTTGTGAAGGTTATCCAGGACTTAACGAGATCAAGTGTTTACTAACAGGTTCACACTATAACATTAACACATATACATGTAACCATCACAATACGTTTTATCATATAACACATAACATATCCAACAATCACAATACGTTTCATTAGAACACAACGTGTATATTGTTACAAGTCAAACAAGTCAACAACTAACAGTAAATTCAAAAACCCACCATTTAAAATAAAGAGAAAAGGTATTTTAGTCAATCCAACTCCTTCTTCTTTCTTTTTCAAAACCCAGTAAATTCAAAAACCCACCATTTTCAAAACCCACCATCTTCAACTATTTCTTCACTTTCTATCTCAATAATCACTACATTATAGTGCGATTTTCATCACCAATCAATGATTCAGAACCCGATCAACGTGTTCTTCAGCTTTTTTTGAAGAAAACCCAGTTTAATTTCATAAAAAATTCTCGTTTTTTCCGATGATTTTGGAGATAATCACTTGATTCGTTCGATTCGAGCGTTGATAAGTGTTTCTATCATTCAAATTTTGTTAATTGATGAAGAAATCGGCTTCGATCCATGTAAGAAATTCTTTAATTTCATTTTCATGATCTGGGTTTTTGATTTAGTCATTGTGTTTTACGATCTTTGCGGGGTCCCAGGGGCGGCAGCCCCTGGCGGGGTCCAAGGGGCAGAGCCCCTGGCTGGGGTTGAAAAATTAATTTTCCATAAATTGGCTCATTTAGGTAAAACACATTTTTAGGTGTTTTCAGTCTATTGCGTTTTAGAATGAGTCATTTTTAAGTGTTTTCTGGCCATTGCGTTTTACATATAAGACATTTCTTTGTGTTTTTGGTGCGTTGCGTTTTAGGTAAAACACTTTTTATGTGTTTTCTGGCCATTACGTTTTACAAATAAGACATTTCTGTGTGTATTCTGGCCATTGCGTTTTACAAATAAGTCATTTATTTGTGTTTTTTTGTGCATTGCGTTTTAGGTAAAACACATTTTTATGTGTTTTCTGGCCATTGCGTTTTACAAATAAGACATTTCTGTGTGTTTTCTGGCCATTGCGTTTTACAAATAAGTCATTTCTTTGTGTTTTTGGTGCATTGCGTTTTAGAAAAATGTCATTTTTTAGGTTTTTTTTTCATTGCGTTTTACGTAACTGGTGGTTTTCTATTGCGTTTTACGCAACTAGGTTTTAAATTTTTTTTAAAATATAGCAATAGTATACTCGTTTTAAAGATAAAAAAAACGCTCGTTTTTTTGGTGCAATTTTTATAAAAAAATAATGTCGTATGAAAGAGTTATTAACGTTTAAAAAATGAGGGGGAATTGGAGGAGAGAGAAACTATTGACTTGGATTGACTAGAATGCCGTTGAACAAACTCACGCGCCTCTTTTCTTCCTTTCAATTTCCCTGATTTAATCTTAGCCATTGATTAACTTAATGAATGGTCAAGATCACTTCCTATCCTTCTTAGCCAAATAAACTTTCTATTGTATCTCCACCCTCATCATAACCCTACTAACCATTTTTTTTTTTGAACGGCTATGATTCGTGATGTTCTTTTTTAACTACCAATATATATCGACTTGTTAACTATTCTCATTATTATATTATAAACAATACACTTGCATGTTTTGTTCTCTTTGTCGAAATTAACATCACAATCATAATATATCTATCATAGTTTTGACATCAAAGAAACAAAATATATCAAGTGGTAAAAAAAAAAGTAAAAAAAAAGGTTAACGATTGCGCATGTCTGATAGGATAAATAGTTGGATGGAAAGATAAGAAAATACATTTAAATAACTTATAAACTCTTAAAGAAGCAAAAAAATAAATACCTTTGAAACTACTCTTAAAGAACCAAAAATTAAATACTTTTGAAACTACTAAGCCCAATGTCATAAAATAATTTTAAATAAAAAACATAAATAAAACAATTTGATAAAATACTAAAAAAAAAAAAAAAATGGTGGCTGTGGGGTTCGAACCCACGCGCACTTATGTGCAGAAGATCTTAAGTCTTCCCCCTTAACCACTCGGGCAAACCACCTATTTGATAGTAATCTTCTAAAACAAATTTATAAAACCTCTATACTTTTATCTCTAATTTCACACCTCGTTAGTGAGAATGAAGAACGATATCTGTTTCACTTGAAGATCGGAGCTTGTTGGTATGAAAAATATGATTTTTGTTGTTGTCTAGTTTTTAATAATATGTGTTGTTTGATCAATTTTACTCTCTTCTGGTTTTCATATGCAAGTTTGGCATGTAAATATGCTGTCATTTAGCATTAAAATTATTCACTTTGTTGTTATATGTATTAAAAAATTTAAAACAAATATTGTTTATTTTTTAAAATTTCGGGTCCCTGGGCTGTCGCCCACCCCGCCCCTCCTCCCAGCCAGGGGCGTGCCCTGGGCATAAGCACTCAATGGAGGGTTTAGGGTGAGTCCGAGCGGGTATGCACTTAGTACGGTGACAAAGGATAGGCGGTTTACGCCTTCCTCACCTGGTTAGTGGTTATGGACACTCCTCCGTTTTGTTGAAGTTCAATATTTTGTTTTATAATTTGTCAACGAAACGGAGGAATGTCCAGTATTGCGTAAACATTGAAGTGAAATTATTGAAAACTAAGGCTTTGATAATTCATGTGGTGTTTAGGTTGATGAGGATATAACTTATTGTCAACTCATGTTTTCCACGACACTCGTCTTGCTATGAATGATGATCTTCTCCCACTCTAACACTGTATCCGATTTTAAAAGTCAATGCCAAACTGCTGAAGTTCAGTTAGAATCAAAAAAACCTATGTCACTTTGAAGTTTCTAAGGTTGAAAATGAAGTTGAGAGTCCAAATGACTATTTTGCCCATGGTAAAAATACTTCTGTTGATCAAATAAGAAGTCCAAAAGGCTTGATGCTCAAGAGATCAAAAAAAAAAATCAGTTTTTTTAGGTGAGAATCTTGTTAAAATCATGAAGAAATGCGCAGCACGGGTTATGAACAGATCACATTAGTTGAAGAGTTTGTTGGAACAATATTTTGGGATGATAATGCAGCTGCAAATTCAGCTTCCAGCACACGCACTCCATCGACAAAATGATCATCATTGAAGTGCTTCTAGCATAGAGTCGACAAGAAGTAGTAACTCTTGTTTGTTTGTTTGTTTTTAAATGGTTTACCATAATGCTTCTAATGTTGATCTGAATTTGTCACAGGGTCTCATACTATTCTGTTGACGCTCCAACGGTAGTGTGAATTTTGGAAAAATTTGACGTTTTTTCGATTTCGTTACCCCTTTTCTTTGAAACGTTGTCCCTATAAGGATTTTTTAAATCCGCCACTGCCAATAACCCGTTTTTAGGGATGTTTTTATCACGTATTTGCCACATCTTTCGTTTTTGTCATCGTGGTGGTTGCTTTTAGGGGGTTTGTTTTTACACAAAAACACCTAAAAGCATGTTAGTGACGGGGTCTAAAAGCATGTTAGTGACGGGGTCTGTGTACTTTTGATGTGTCACTTTATAAAGTGACAGCTAACTAGACACGTTTTTAAGTGTTTTTGGGCATATTTTGGGCATGTTTTGACTGCATATATGTAAATAGACATATATTAAAAACTAAAGCTTTAATAATTTAACACATGTTTACTTACACAAGGATGTAACCTCATGTTTGAGTGACTTTTATTCATAATTACATATAAATGGAGGTGAAAAATAAAATTTATATCATCAAATAAAGTTATACTTATGAGTCCCTGCTTGAAGGAGACCATGGGGTCATATCTATGGGATAACTGCCCAACACCCTCAAGAATGTGGTGTATTCCTGAACATCTGATAGTGCATTTTGTGCTCTAACGTCCGCCATTGATGCGTCGAAATCAACATAGAACATGTACTCGAATCGTTTGGCCGTTCCAACGTTTGCCTCGTCGACTAACGTGATTGGCCGGACTCGACGAGGCCTGCTCTCGATTTTCGTCAAGTTAATGTTCCGAAAGGCGAACACCGACAACACCTTGAAGAGCACGGCTGTACTGTTATCGTGAGCGAACACGATGCTTGTTCTGAATGGGCGACCGATGTGGGGTATGATCGGTTCACGAGCCAGCATTGCGAATCGAGTAACGTTGTTGCTATCGTCGTGGATGCTGTCGACGAGGACATTAAGACCGTAGAGCTTCGCTGCGTGTTTAGATGCGATCGCAGCAGTATCACGTAGGTTGCTTTTCGCTATCAGTTCAGCAGCTCCAGCGGTATCGTAACCCGCTTCTCGGGTCACTTTTAGGCCTAGCTTGGTGAGTGTTAACTCGCACTGAGATAGCGCTTGTGGATGGCTAATAACGCGGTTTAGATCTTGTGTACCGACTCCAGGTAGCGCGAGGAGACAATGGTTGACCGGAAGTTGGACTTCACCAACGATGTGGAGGCGGTGACGGAGAAGTAGATCGTAATTCCGATGAATGCTTCCACCGAGTGAGTTCTCTAGCGGTAGTACAGCGCGATCCGCAACCCAAAGCTCCACCGCTTGAAACGCAACCTCAAACTGATCACAAGGAATCATTTCGCCATTTGGATAAGCATTACCCGCAGCCGCTTCACTATAGGCACCCGGCACGCCTTGATAAGCAACACGCATCTCCAAACCATGCATCGGTGCTCGACTCGTGTCGTTGATAGTGAGCGGTTTTGGGAGGTTACCGGATGAAAGTATGGCGCACGAGCTTTGTAAATCATTGCGGGTTTTACTAACTCCAGCGAACGCGACATTATCGATTGAGGCCGCCATGGCAGCCGGGTCAATACCATTAGTGGTGGAGTGAAGGCTCTCTTTTTCGCATCGAATGGTGCACTTGCGGTAGCGTGTGAGTCGGTAGTGTTTAGATCGCGGTGACCGCGTCGAAACGATTGACTTGTTGAGACTAATGACAAAAGATTGAGTAACAGATAACATGTTTTTTGTTGTGTTGTTTTAAGATTGATTGAGGTTATTGAAATTCAAGCAAGTTGGAGGAACATTTATAGCTATTGAGACTAGATTTTTTTTTGATCCAAACATGTTTCTAATTTAAGGAAGAATGACAAAAGGTTTGAGCAAACAAAGTAGACTTTAGGAAACATAAATTGACAAATACCTTGATACCTAGGAGCTTAGGTTAGAAATGATTAATGTGTGGTTCCACTTGTTTTTATTTGATATGGGATCATGATATGATTACACCCAATCCTTATCAACCGAACATATGTTGGGATATTTATAAAAGATAAAATAGTATTTTTAAAAGATAAAATAGTATTTTGTAACGTAAACACTTTTAAATTATCCTGTGATTTGGTGGAAAATACCACTTTAGTCCAAAAAAAAATTCGTCAGTTCTGTCTTCAACATTTTTGAAACGTGTCACTTCAGTTCAAAAAGATAACGCCTTGCGTCAATTCCGTCCTCAATGTCTTTACCGGACGTTATCTTTTTTGATTGAAGTGACGTTTCAAAAATATTGAGAACGGAACTGACACATTTTTTTTAAACTAAAGTGATATTTTTCATCAAACCACAACCTTGTTAAACTATAAGCAGTGAACTTTGAGAAATTAATGAAATATACAAAAAAGCAACATTTGGAATTTTAAGAAATCAATGAAGATGTGTTTTCAAGATGTTAGCTATGATGATCCCCTATTTCTCGATTATGAATTCTTGATCAAATATTCAATGGTTTGTGTTTTATAAGTGTTTACTATTTAGTTATTCTCGTTTGAAGACATCCTAATACACATTTCTAATACTTATCGGATTAGATTGCATTGATTTGTAGTTTTTGACATTTTAGTTGAAAAGAAGGCAAACGTCTGTCATGGGATTTGGAAAGCGTCGCATCTAGCGAGCCTTGTATCCCACACACGTATGTGAAAGCAAAGTTATGTCACCGGTTCTTTTGAGTGCTCCTATATGTCGGAAAATTTAAGCCGTTTAAATAATAAAAATGAAACGAGAAAGATATTCATTACTTTATATGATACGACGAGTACTCTGTTAAAGTTTAACCTAAATGTTATCTTTTAGAATTCAAATATCACAAACCATGGTTTAATACATTCTAAACTAAATGAACTAAAAACAATTACTACAGTTAGGAATTTGGCCCGAAGACCATCTCCATCGCTAGCTTCACACCACACGGGAGCCCTCTGTCCCTATACGTCAGTTTGCCCATAACAAAATTACACACGCAACTAGGGCTGCAAACGAACTGAACGAACACGAACAAGACCTTGTTCGTGTTCGTTGTTAAGAAATATATGTGTTCGCAAACCGTTCACGAACACTTATCGAACGAGATTTTATGTTCGTCTTCGTTTGTTATGGAAAATGAACCAGTTCGTTTGTTATGGAAAATGAACCAGTTCGTGTTCGTTTATGTTTGTTTGTTAATTTTAGGCAACGAACAAAAACGAACATTGACGAACACAAACTAATGTTCATGAACACAATAGAAACAAACGAACACAAGCAATTGTTCATGAACATAATATATACTACACTGACACTTATTAGATATTTAATTTGTCGGAATTTTAAAGTATTTAAATAAATATAAAAACTAAAAACACTTGGTATGGGGTAATGGAATGGAAGAAGGAATGGAATGGACGAGGTAATGGAATGGACGAGGGAATGCAATGGATCATTACCATTCCATGTCTTGTTTGGTTACCATGTGTGAATGGAATGAGTTATTATTGTGTATTGTTCGGTAGGCAAGAAAAACGGAGTAATAAAATCAGCGGTGAGTGGTGGTGGTGGTGGTGGTCGTGGTCGGTGGTAGTGATTGTGGGTGGTTATAGGTGGCGGTGGTGGGTGTCAGCGGCGGCAATGGGTGGTGGTGGCGGCGAGTGGCGGTGCGGCGGCGATGACCAGTGGTGGTGGTGGCAAGGTGGTCGTTGGTGGTAGGTGGAAGCAGAGATGGTGGTTGGTGGCGGCGGCGACGGTTGATGGTGGCGGTGGCAGTGGCGTCGACGATGGTGGTGGGCGACGGCGGCGAGTGTCGTTAGCGGTTGGTCGCACCTGTGGGTGATAACGGTGGCGAGTGGGTGGCGGCGGCGGCGGTGGCTGTCGGGGTGAGGTGGTGGCGGGTGGCGGCGATGGCGTCGGTGGTGGGTGGTGGTGGTGGTGGTGGGTTGTGGCGAAGGTGGTGGGTTGTGGTGTTGTTGATGAATGGTGCAAGAGGGGATGGAATGGAAAAAAAACATGGGGGTGGAAGGAATGATTTTGAGGGAATGGAATGCATTTTGGAATGGGTTATTCCATTCCATTGACCAACCAAACACCCTTTTCTTCATTCCCTCGTAATCATCCATTCCATTCCACCTCTCATTCCTGCATACCAAACACTACCTAATGAACTATCGAACACAAACGGACACATTACCGGACGTTCATGAATATAAACGAACGAACACGACCTCTATTCATGTTTGTTCATTTAACTACTAAACGAAAGAAATTTTTTGTTCGTGTTCATTTGTTTAATAAACGAACGAACACAAACGAACTTTCCGCCAAACGGTTCACAAACTCTTCGCTAAACGTTTGGTTCGTTTACAGCCCTACACGCAACCCTCCCTCCATACTCCCCTCTCACATTTCTTGTCCTTACCAACATATATTCAAATGCTCTCCTCGCAACGTCAGACTGCTCCTGATCCCTCTCTTTTCTCTTTAAGTCAACCACATATTTCCATCCACCTCAACATCGTGATTAAGAAGACACCATTATATTATATTATATTATAAAGATTTAGTGATGTCGGTGTTCAACATTCATAACGTCCCATCATTTTTTAACACAAGTTCCTTCCAGTCGTTGATAGTTTTTTTTTTTTTTTTAAATTATTGTAATATTTTAATGTTTATAATCAAACTAGGCTATCAACCGGGAACATCCCGGGATAGGAAAAAATATATTTGAAAAAAAAATACATAGATAAAATTTATAAACTAATTAGTGTGTTCTTTCCCTTCCTAACAAAATCTTTTATTCGGTTTGAATAATATCCCAAGTTGGCCTCCATAAGTGTTTAAAGGTTTTATGTGGAATTATTAACTTTTAAGTTAAGACTGAAATATACAACAACAACAATATTACCCAGTAAATCCCACAAATAGCAGAGCTACTTATAGGGTCTGGGGAGGGTGGGATGTAGACAGGCCTTGCCTCTATCCCTAGGGATAGAGAGGCTGCTTCCAAAGAGACCCTCGGCTCGAAAACGAACAGCAAACCAACACAACAAGTCAAAGAATATAGAAAGAATACAGAAATAAGAAGTCGCCCATTACCAAGAAAGGTGGCACAATATAAATCATGTATCGTAGTATACAACATCATTTAGGCATAAACACAATGTAAACCATGTATAATAGCATACAACATCATTTGGGAATAAACACCAGAAGGCAATCACTGGAAAAGTGCCTTAAAGAATAAGGAAAACCTACGTCCCTGAAATCCACCTAAGACCGCTAGAAGTCCTTAACCCTAATCCTACGCCTCCACGAAGTCCTATCGTGGACCATGTCCTCAGAAAGATGCAACTCTAGTAAATCATGCCTAATCTGCTCATCCCATGTCAGTTTGGGTCTGCCTCTTCCTCTCCTCTCCTGCACAGTAAGAGTTTCCACTACTCTAACTGGTGCCGTCGCTTCCCTCCGCTTCACATGCCCATACCATCTCAATCTCCCCTCCTTAATCTTCTCCGATATACTAACCACTCCTAGTCTTTCCCTAAAAACCTCATTTCTTATCCGATCTAACCTCGTGTGTCCACACATCCACCTCAGCATCCTCATCTCTGCTACCTCCATCTTGCACGCTTGTGTCTTCTTGATAGCCCAACAGTCTGTTCCATATAACATAGCTGGCCTAACTGCTACCCTGTAAAATTTCCCCTTTAGTTTAATTGGGAACCTCCTATCGCACAATACCCCACTGGCTGCCCTCCATCTACACCAGCCAGCCTGTATGCGATGGGTTACAATCACTATCTATGTCACCATCTCTTTGAACAAACGACCCTAGATACTTAAATCTAGTTACCTGCGGGACCAATTGATCCTCGATGGTGATTTGGGTTTCATCGTCAATGGCTACACCGCTGAAATCACAATCTAGATACTCAGTCTTAGATCGATTAATCCTTAGGCCCTTGCCCTCTAAAGCTACTCGCCACTCCTCTATCCTCTCGTTTAGGCACTGTTTAGTCTCTGCAATCAACACAATATCGTCTGCAAAAAGCATGCACCACGGAACTGTCTCCTGAATCAACTTGGACAACTCATCCAAGACAACCGCAAAAAGAAAAGGGCTCAACGCGGACCCCTGGTGGAGTCCTACCTCCACAGGAAAGAAGTTTGTATCTCCTACAGGCGCGCGGACAGTAGTCTCAGTTCTATCGTACGTATCCTTAATTATGACTGAAATATAAATATAATAATGTTTGGAGATGGTGAAGATATTTCTATGTGATGATTGTGTGAAGTTTTGAGAAGTGATAGTTGTTGATGTTTAATAATGCTCTGTAATAGCTTGGATATTCGGTCCAGATAGCAAAGGATTAAAAACATATTTACATAAACCCCGTTAACTTTTGTAAAATGTACATAGATATAGTCAAACTCATTTAGTATGATAGTATTTTTTTTAAAACCTTATTAATTAAATGAAAACAGAAAAAAGAAAAATAAATATTAAATTGAAATATGTTTAAAGCTTTTACTGGTATTTTGAAAAGATTGGGGTATTTTTGGATACACAGTTATAAATTGTGTATAAAATCTTTGAAATTACTAATACAAATATTAAATTAAAAAGGAAAGTTGTGTAAACGTATATAAGTAAATTTGAATAATATATTTTTTAATGACATATGGTATTATAGTAATAGAAAATGTAAATATACCAGGTTAATTTAAAACCAAATTACCTTTACATGAGAAGTTCAAAGACGTGAAATTTAAACTCACATTTACATCACAAATTAGACAAAATGTCTGACATCACTAATTATACTAATCACGTATTGGGCCGTTTGATTTAATGGGTCTGTCAAACAATGAGTGGGCCGCTTTATAAAAAATAATCCAAAATCACATATACCAACAAATACTGGCCGACAAATTTAATTTGTAAACTATCATTGGGCCGTCCAAAACAACTAATCACAATCCCTGATTTTAATTGGGCCGCAATTATGAACCAATACATTTATTGGACATAACAAAAGATGAAACATAATCCAAAATCCTAGTATTATTATAGTAATGAAAGGATATAATTTCAGATACTTGAAAGAAATTAGATAGTTCGAAAAACAAAACAAAACATGAAAAGATGAAATAGTTAATAGTATCTAATTAAATCATATTTTCTAATCGAAAGGCGAAACGATTGTCTCCAAAAATAATGCACCTTTCGGTCCGTTGTAGTTGTCAACATGTTGGATGTAGTTAAAAGAATCATTGCAAAGGACAACTTCAACAGTATCTCCCCAAATACTTGTTATCAACCACTTGTTGTTTTGAATTATATTTGTCCTTTGCTGCGTCTCCATATGATGAACTATGCGAGCCCTATTGAAAGAAAATACCTTGATCCACTCATCATGTTCATATTTGACCAAATCTGCAATTAGTTCACCAGCATATTGAACGACAATCACATGCAGCTTGTGGTCCTTGACAAGGATTGACTTCCATATGCTCCGGAAAACGAAGTATACTGAAAGATTCAGAGATAACATCGAAAACAACTATGTTCCTTTCACCGGGTGGAATCCAGTAATTGGAAACCAAAATATATTTTTTTGTCGGAATAAATTCCAGGAGACCATGAATAAAAGTTTGAAGCTAATTGAGTTTCGCTCAAGAAATTTAATTCTCTCCATGTGTCATGACGTCGTGAATATACACGAGCAGTAAGTTTGTCAAAGTAACAATTAATATGAAGCACTTTTAGATCGTTGTCCTCGTCAAAGTACATACCACCTGTATCGTTGTGTCGACCAAAATGACGAATAAAGTAGTCGTCCGATATCAACTTATAACGCCTCGTGGTTGGATTCCAAAGGACGAGCTCACTGTAACTCCTTTTAATGCAAACTAAAATCAGTCCGGTAAACGAACATATAATGTGTAAAAAGGAAGGATGGACATCGTATGGAAAAGTAACTGTTTTGCTTGTATCTTCTTCTAAGTTGCCAGCTACTATGTCGTCAACGACAATGGAATTTTCTTTCAAGGAGAGCAGCTTCTTTTGTATTGAATTTCCAACTCGCCGAGCATGGATGAAAACAAACTTTGGTGTAGATAATTCATAACACCATTGTTTAGAAACACATTTGAAACGACAAACTACCTTTGCAGGTAGTCTCGATAAGATCTCTTCAAATATCATGTCATCCCCAACACGTTCCATGATTCGTAATACCCTGATAAAAAATTATAAAAAACGATTGTATAAGCTTTTTAAGATTTATTAATTATGATATAGTTGTAACAGGAACATTTGTAATATAAAATACAACAAAAATAAAGTATAATATTCTGATTTACAATAAAATATTTAACATTCATCTTTTTGTGAGTAATACAAATTGAATCATAAAGCCTTATATACATAAAATTGCTAATTGTATAAAAACTTGAAAATTATCAATGGAACATTGAACATTTATAATACAGTATACAGTAACTAACCGTGTAACTGGAGGTGTTATGTATAAGAGTTGAAGAATGAGAATGAATTACAGGAAATATGGGTATTTATAGGACTTTCATCATATATTGGAAATCTATTATTATTAAAAAAAAGATGTCAACTTTAAATTATAAAATACGTAACATATATATTATCCATAAATATCATATTTCCATACACATGACTTCAAACGTATATTATGTTAATTTGTTAATGTTAGTACCGAATAATGCAATAATATTTAACAAATCTTTGAGGAAAATTAAAGGCGGTTGAAAATCTATTTATAGAATGATTTTATATATTTTTAATCAAATAATGAAAAAATTATGTAAGATTCATCGATTTGTTTTTCAAAATTTGTATTACAAACTTTATTGAAAATTTGATTGCAAATCAATTGGAAGATTGACTAAAATTGGTTTGGTGATATATTTAAGTATAGATTTAAATGTAAATAAAATGTTGCTATTAAGTGGCCAAAGATTAATCAATCTTTTGTAATGATTATACGGAATAATTGTTTGCTATAATAAATATAACAATTTGTTAGATATCATATTATTTGAAAAGCCTTTAGTGCAGCAAGTTTAAAAAATTAATCTTAGATAATGGGTAAATTAAATTGGTTGGTCAATGTGTTTAATTTTGGTTGTATTGGATCAAATGGGTCAATTTACATACCTTGGGCTACAATTCATTATGTTTAGACGTTCTAAATTCAAAAAAAGTGTTTTCATATTGGCCCAACTTCCTTTTGACCCACACAAAAATTGTTATGCATTATTTCTTACTTTATGATAATTATGTATTAGTGTAATAACATATATGTAAAAATCATTTAAACAAACCGATATAAAATCTGAATTAAGAATTCCTTTTATATTATTAATAAGATATTAAAAAAACATATAACGATCAAATACCCACATCAAACATACTAAAAATCCAAAATACCATTGTTACAAATGTAAAAATCATAAAAACTGATTTAAATTAATAGAAATATGAGCTAATTTAATTTCTTGCTAACTTTCTCCAAAGTCTTGAAAGTACTTGAAGTTGAAGACATGTAGACGTCATCCAATGTACGTTTTTTATTTTTATTGGTATCACAACTGGTGTTAACATCATCGTCCTTCACAATTGGGATGTGACTTTTCTTTTTTATAAATTCTTTATCATTTACCTAAAACAAATGTGAAAATAAATTAAATAATAATAGAATTAAAAATTAAGTAAATATTAATTTATTAATATGAATCGTTTATTGAAAAAAAAATTACCTCAGTAATCTTCATCTTTTCTTTGAGCTCATTAATAATTGACTCATCATCAGTCAAGTTCGTGACAAAATACATCTCATCAAAGTTAGTAAGATTATAAGTTGTTATCTCAATTTTAAAGGCAAACTTCTTTCCAATCAACTTGTTTAAATCCACGGGAAAGATTACTTTTTCAACAACCTATGAATCAAAATATTGTATGATAAAGTTAATAAGAAATTTTTAGAAAATATAATGAAAAAAATTAGACAAAGGGAAAAATGATTTATACATACAGGTGTTATATTTTCTTGAAACAATTGTTCAGCCGACTTGAGAACAACTTTTTCAATGATTTCATCAACCAGAGGATGAAATAATATTAGTGGAACATCATCACTATTGTCTTCCACTTGAACTTTTATTTTGAATCTAATTAAGTTAAATAGAATCATACATATATACAAATAGATTATTTTACAAAACATATAAATATTAAAGAAGAAAACAAATTATCATATTACCTTGGAACTGGATATATAACACTTTCATCACAATTAGGGTTCTTGCACACATAGAAAAATTGTTCGTCCATACTCGGGCAGTCTATAAAATCTGTACCAGCCTCGATTAAACATTTAGGACACTCCATATAGTGCCAACCAAAATGCTTATCGATACCAGTAATAGTACCAAGTATGATAACAAATTGAGGCTGTATAAAATAAAATTTATGAAAATAGTTAATTTAAAGACAATGTTCATCTACTTTTGCCATTATAAAAATATATACACACCTTCATAATTTGCCAAAGATCATATATATTTCTCAAAGGAGTATTCATGATAAATTCATCAGTTGACATCTACAATAATATAAACGAAAAGTTAATTTTGTATGTAGAAAATAAACTAAAAACTGGCATTAATAAATTAATAGAGTCCTTGTAGAATAGAGTACAAAATAGAAAATTAAACTCATACCTTCTCAAATTCGAGGTGAAATAAAGTTTTTTTCTCTTCTAATGTATAAATTTCTAACAACTTTGAACATGTATTTATAAAAACGTTTTAATTTAGGAAGTTGTTTAATTTAAAATGTTATATTACGATTTAAACTAAACCTATATATAAAGTAAATACTAAGATGATTGTATTTATTTTTGGATTTATGAATTTTATATTTACTATATATGTTTTTTTTAGAAATAGTTTGACTATTATGTTTTTGGAATGAATCGATGCCTCGATAATTAATACACTTAATTTAGAAAGTTTAAAACTATTTTAATAATGTTTTAGTATTTTTTTACAAATTCAAAACGAATATTAAAATTATAATAATTAACAAAGTGTAAGTAAATATTTTTCCGCAAACTTAATAAATTCTAAGTTAAATTTAATAGTCATAATATAAGTAAATATGGTCAGAATTTACTTTTATGATATCGTCAAATATATATGCGTATATTAAAACTAGGTTATTACCCGTGTGTCACACGGATTGAACGGTAAAAAAAGAAAACACATATAACTTTATATTCAAAACAGTTTAAATAAAATAAATGCAAAAGTTTCCTTAACAAATGATAAATGAACAAAAAAGACTACAAATTTCCAAAAATTTCTTTGTATACAACATTTGTGGTCTTATTTGTAGCATGGCCATCTTTATCTGTTATCAGCATCTTTAAACCGGCTCTACTTTTAACCCTTGATAGTGCCACATAAAGTTGACCATGTGAGAAAACAGGATCTTTGAGATACAATCCAACCTTGGATAATGATTGTCCCTGACTTTTGTTAATAGTCATTGCAAAACAAACAACAACCGGAAACTGTCTTCTTTTGAACTTGAAAGGAATTTTCTTATCAGATGGTGACAGACTAAGGCGAGGGATGAAAGTTCTTGTACCAATATTAGCACCAGATATAATCTCAGCTTCAATCACCCTATTACCAAGATAAAGTACTCGTAGTCTTGTACCATTACACAAACCATTCTTCTGGTCAATATTTCGAAGTAGCATTATTGGAACACCCACCTTCAAAACTAATTGATGATTAGGTACACCTGAAAGTTTAAGTCCATTCAAAACATCCGGTGAGTAGAGCTTTTCATCAAAAGTTTCGTTTACGTGATCTGACTGACAAATTGAATCTGAACTTAAGTACTCCTTTTCATCGCCAGGAAACAAAGACATCAAGCGATCATTGATAGATTGAACAACCTCATTTGTAGGTGCTAAAATGGCTCTATCGTCAAAATAGTTAGGCTCGTGGAATCTATCAAGAATGGAAGGATAGACAAAGTTAATTAAATCAATAATAGGATCAGAAGAATCACCAATTAAAAGATCTTCAGGTATATCAATAGTTGATTCACCATCATTTGCTTCACCAACTTTTCCTTCTCCGATGTCTAATAGCCAGTTTGAAAAAGCAGTAGTTTCCTTGATGTTTGTAGAATCGATCCCTAAAGATAACCTCATGTTCTTTGTCAACCTTAAGACTTTGACGTTTGACCAAATATAAGAAGAACATAATGACGCATTAATAATGTCATGCCTGCTTCCATTTTGTACCACAGGAAGAATCTGCCTAAAGTCTCCACCAAAAACAACGACCTTACCTCCAAACATGATGTTTGAGCTGCTATGATTGTCAGAGATCAAAATGTCATTCATTGTTCTATTTAGGGCTTCAAAGGCATGTTTGTGAGTCATTGGAGCTTCGTCCCAAATAATCAAGGAGGCTTTTTTTAGTAGCTCTGCAGCATCGCTATTTGGCTTAATAAAACACATAGAGTCTTCGGTTAGATTTAAAGGAATAGAGAAACGGGAATGTGCGGTCCTGCCTCCGGTTAGTAACAAAGATGCAATTCCACTCGAAGCTACATTTAAAACAATTTCTCCTTTATATTTGAGTACTGTTGATAATGTCTTCCACAAATAAGTTTTTCCAGTACCACCGTAACCATATACAAAAAACACACCTCCTTTATTTCGTGTAACAGATGTCATAATATTATCATAGACATGTCTTTGCTCATCTGTTAACGCACTAATGAGAGTAACAACATCGGTCTTCAGATTATCGATATCATAAGATAGCTCTTCGGTAATCAATCGATTGTTGCAATTTGAAACAAAATCAGAATCAGGAAATGGCATTGCTGGAAACTTTTTCAAAGTTGAGTTATTACGAAGTAATATTCTCTCAATTTCAAATAGTGTAAGGTTCTTGATTTGATTGTCGGTAAGTGATAACTCTACAACAGACAAATGTGGATTATAATAAAGTCAGCTCGGAAATTGCATAATAAGAATTTAAAACATAAAGAAAAATCTATATGTTCATTAGCAGGTTTCATCAAATCCTTAACAAATGTAAATGGAAATCTTATTAACTTAAGACAGTTTAAGAAATATTTAATAAATCCTTAACAAATGTAAACGGAAATCAATATTAGCAACAATAAGAAAAACATAAACTGAAAACAAATATGCCTAAGTGCACAGTCAATTTTCAAACACGCAACAATGTAAGGAAAGACCTACAAAGTGTTTACCTACAATTTAATGTTATATTTCTCATCCATAGAAAAAGAAAAACATATGGATAAATGTTGAGATTATGGATATCCTATGGGTCAAATTAGTGAAAACATAGATTAATCATTATACGCAAGACATAGATTGAATGCCAATTTAGTGTAAATATATCAGGGACATTTGATTTGGGTCAACTAAGTAAAAAAGATATATTGGTCATTAAAAGGTTATTACATACTCATGAACATATGCGATTTGTAATTGCATTTATAGCAACTCATGGATTGTTTTTACAAATAGAACATGTTACAATTATATAACGTAATGTCAATGCAAATCTTGTTTTTTAATGATGTAAGTGCTAAAACTGTAAAAATAAATTATAGTACCTGGACTTTTTAGTAGCATTTGTTGTTTGTAGAGAATGTCGTCAGATAGGAACTGCCATGTTTTTTGCCAAACAAATTCAGGTCTAGATAAAGTCTCATTAAGCAACATTGTCGAAAACAAAGACCGTAGAAAATACCCAGATCCTGAGTGACTTGCCTCTTGAATAGCCTCAATATATTCAGTGTCATCCTCCAAAAGACCTCGTTTATAACATGCTTCCCTAAAAGTTTTGCATATCTGTTTATTGACAGTCAAAATCTCAACAAATGATCTTGGGCCTTTAACTTTATTCAAAAGAATCCTTAAAAAGTATGCTTCACCAAGAGCGGGTGACACAGCATGAATTCTACCAATAGAGAAGCCTCTTTCCCTTCGTTCCCAACATTTTCTTTCAAGTTTCCATACAAATTTTGTTGGAAATTCAACGTATGTTAGATGTTGTGCTTCTGGATATGTTGCATTAGCTTCCATCCACTTTAAAAACATAGTAGAAGCAACTGAAGGTTTGCTTAAAATGTCGTCTATATCTTCTTCAGCACCATAAACAACGTTTTGTTGTCCTGGAAGATGGAAAGGTAGCCTGATAACAGACGGAGTCCGATAATGAACATCATAAGAAAACATACGCCAAGACGCTTCGCATGCAGATACATATTGTCACACCCCGATTTCCACGTGTTTCACCGGTGGGCCCGGTGGGGGATTACCGTGACGATGTTGGCAACAATATAGTCAAACCACACAATTATATAAATGCACAGCGGAAGCTTAAGATAAATATATAAACTTCAACCTCTGGTTGTAATATCAAATGTATTACAGAAGTTGAATATATCCACAGCGGATCAAAAATAATAAATATTTTTCATTCAGATGCAGCATCGAGTTTGCGAGACTATGTACGATGCTTAGGACGCCTATACCAGCCCATTTCGTATAGTACCTGCACTTAATCTTTTTGGGGAAAATACGTCAGTTTACACTGGTAAATACATTCAACTGACACATTTGAAAATGTTTATTAAAATTGATTTGAATGCACAAGGCACAAACTCTTTTATAACTTGGGAAAATTATAATAAAATCTTGTGAACGTTTTACATGTTCTTTTATGCGTTCAGTAGCCCGGGTCGTGCCGGGTTAAAGATTTATAGACACACCACATTGCGTAAAACCGTAGTATAAAAACCAACGGCTACGTCTTTTAATTTAATGTCGACAATATATACCGGGTGTACGCCTACACCGGGATGTCGATGGTCGTGGCCATTTCGTAAAATGATGCCAAGGATATCCGGGACAACGGTCATTAAACCCCCCAAAGGCTTATAAGAAACAAAACTGTTTAAATGAGCCGATCATATTATTTAATTAACCACCTAAGCGATGGAAGAATATAATGCTCAATCAAGCGGTATTAATATACCGTAACCCAAGCCCATATAGGGGAAATAAGTTAAAGTATTTACCTTTGCAAGTATATTTCCTTAATTTGGATTAAATCACCGATAGCTTTTACTGGGGCTCCTAATCTGGAACGAAGGTTTTAATTAACCTCTTAGAATCCTAACGAGTCGTTATAATGGCCGTAGCCTAGACCGGTTGGTTCCGATATGTGAATATGGTTTAATCGCGTAAAAGGCGAAAACCAAGAATGGAGTGCGATTCTGACCCAACAAGTTCAGAGACTTGTTTTATATGGGTTTATGGTTCACACTCTGGATTTTGGGGTCCAAATAATATAATTTGACCCGTATCGGCTAATTTATGAAAACTAGTTTCATAAGCCGAACCGTGCGCGCAATAGGCGAAACGGTTAACCATGAGAGTCGTACACTTATTTCCTAAGTCAATATGCCTTAAAGAGGTTGTGGTATCAGTAGGATACCTCCCGTGATGCCCGTAACGAGTTTAAGTTAATATTATGCCCCGTAGGGGCTTTTCGGTCATTTTAAAGACTTTTAAAGAGCTTTTCGAGTTCTACAGGAAATCTGAGTTTCCTGAACAGTTTATAAAGCTTAAAATACTTTATTTATTATTTAAAATCAGTAACAACTGGAATCGGGTCAAAAGACCTTGTAGAACTCATATTTTGGCCGAAAAGGGCATATTCGGTATTTACCGAACCGTAGCCATAACCGCAGGTTATGAGCGAGGTAAAAATTATTAAAAATCTTTAAAATTCCCAAAATATTATTTTAATACAGTGGGTAAAAGTTTTGGTGACGAAATCTTGGTTTAGATAGGTGTTATGCTAATTGCGCCGTTAATTACTAAAGTTTACTTTAAATGCGCCATTTAGCATAACTCTCATTCTAGACCTCGGATTGACGTGAAACTTTAAGGACATGCTTATAATTTAATAAGCAAGGTTCTGGTCCGTTCACGTGTCCGAAATACTCGTTTTATTTTCAAAATGGCGTTACGGTCAACTTTTAGGCGATTAACGGAAATGCGCAAAAGACTCGGATAACTCATGAACCGATTACAGAGGTTTATACCATCATGTAACCTGGTCCTAAGAGAGTCCTAAGGTATATCTATACCTTACTAAAATGGGTCAGAACTGAAGTCAATGCAAAAGTCAAACTTTTGCGACATTCGGCTCCGAACCGGGTCAATATAGCAAATGGTCGATTCAAACGAGCGCAAACAAGTTTATATACTTAATATCATATTTTATGAGTGTCAAAACAGGTTTCTTAGTATGTATATTACAGATTATGCATAAATCGCTAAAATAGCTTTCTGTTGACTTTTTAAGTGCGCGTTTGACTCGATATTTGACATAGTTAGAGTGGTGATCAGGGGGAACCCTTTTAGAGGTTTATTACCCACATAAATACCAACTCAAAACCATTTTTGATTCGTCGTAAGACTGAACCATCACTGATTTATTGTAAAGTCAAACCGTAGTTATGACGGTTTGGTTTTTAGCTATTTACTAAGGAAATGTGAAACCACAAAGGGTTAGATCACTTACAGAAGCTTGAGACTTGTCTGTAGAGCAAGGAAGAAGACTTGGATGCTCTTGAAATGATCAGATAGAAGTGTTTTGAGTTGTGATGAACTTATGGACATAACCTTGCTATTTATAGCCAATGACATGGTCCAAGATCATCACACAAGGGTCTACAAGTGCCCTTGGATGAATGGCAGGTGTCTTGGAGGATTATGGGTCGAGTAGGGGGCACCCATGCCTCATTTATTGGTTCTTGGTCGTTCATAATGCTCAAAAGGCAAGATGTTACAACTTTCTGCATCTGGGCGTCCCACGCGGCCCGCATGGGAGTTCCATGCCATTTTAATGCGGGTCGCCTAAGATTTGAATATCAGGCGTGTAAAAGAGAAGGCTCGCGGCCCGCCTCAACTTAACCATAACCATCACGCGGGTCGCGAGAGGCCTGGTTTCCAGAAATTTTAAATCTTTTGAAATGATTATCAGAATCTGGTAATTAATAACGAAATCTTTCGTAATGATTTGCCTGACCTTTCGGGTTTGAAGGGGTAACTTTGCGGTTTGGCCCTCGGTTAATTACGACTAAGGACCTCGTGTTATTTACCCGCGTTGTTAAGTCCCTGGTTAGTTTATTAATTATTCAGAAAGCCTTAACTTTCATTATCGACGCTTTTAACCCTTCTTCTACGAATTCGATCGTAACTTTCTCGTTTCATAACGAAACTTCGCAAAATTTATATATTATATTTTAGTGAGAGTATAATACCGTTACAAGCATTGGGAACGTCAAAGGGTCACTCAGAGGTATAATTAAACATGTTGACACAGTTAACCCCTGTAGCTCGTAATCTCTCACTTTCTTCTGCGTTTCGCTCCCGTACGATCTATGATTCATTCGTTCGAAGGTTCAAGCATTATTTAGGGTTACTATACAGTATATTTACCCTTGTTGACATTTATAACCCTCGAATTTACATACTTTCAAGGTTTGTCAAAAATAGTCCTTTATTTAATATCAATGCCACGTGTAAACAAATGACACGTGTTAGCGCATTATTGGACACAAAAATTCGAGGTGTTACATCCTCACCCCCTTAAAATAAATCTCGACCCGAGATTTACTCAAATAAATAGGGGTACTTTTCTTTCATTGTGTCTTCGACTTCCGACGTATATTCGGGACCTCTACGAGCATCCCATTTGACCTTTACAATCGGTACGTGCTTTCTGCGAAGCTTCTTTACCTGTCGATCCTCAATCGACAAAGGTTTTTCTATGAATTTTAAGCTCTCATCTATATGCACATCTGTGTGTGGAATCACCAATGATTCATCGGCGAAGCACTTTTTGAGATTGCAGATGTGGAACACGTTGTGAATTTCATTGAGCTCTTCAGGCAAGTTCAACTTATAGGCAACTGATCCGATACGTTCAATGACCTCAAAAGGTCCTATGTATCTCGGACTCAGCTTGCCCTTCTTGCCGAAACGCATCACCCCCTTCTAGGGTGACACCTTAAGCAATACCTTTTCACCCACTTCGAAGTGAAAATCCTTACGCTTTGGATCAGCGTAGCTCTTCTGCCTATCGCGGGCAGCCTTGAGACGTTCCCGGATCTGGACAATCTTGTCCGTCGTCTGGAAAACTATCTCTGGTCCTGATAATTGGACCTCTCCTACTTCCGCCCAACAAACAGGCGATCTACATTTCCTACCGTATAATGCCTCGAAAGGCGCAGCCTTTATGCTGGTGTGGTAGCTATTATTGTAGGAGAATTCGATCAGGGGTAGATTCTTATCCCAGTTACCACCTAAATCGATCGCACATGCACGAAGCATGTCTTCAAGCGTTTGGATAGTACGCTCACTTTGCCGTCCGTCTGTGGGTGGTAAGCCGTACTAAAGTTTAAACGCGTGCCCAAAGATTGCTGGAAACTTTTCCAGAAATGAGACGTGTACCTAGTATCCCTGTCGGAGATAATAGACACAGGTATGCCGTGTAAGGCTACAATCTTATCAACATACAGTTGGGCTAACATATCGGAGCTATATGTCTCCTTGATGGGTAGAAAATGAGCTGATTTAGTCAGCCTATCGACTATGACCCATATTGTATCGTTTCCTTTCCTGGTTTTGGGTAACTTGGTTATGAAATCCATAGTTACGCATTCCCACTTCCACTCGGGAAGCTCAGGCTGTTGTAGCAAGCCAGATGGCTTTTGGTGCTCGGCTTTGACTTGAGCACAAGTCAAGCACTTTGTTACGTGGGCGGCCACAGACTTTTTCAAGCCTGTCCACCAATAGTTCGCCTTTAAGTCTTGGTACATTTTGTCTGCACCAGGATGGACTGAGTATTTGGAACTATGGGCTTCCTGGAGGATAACATCTATTAGTCCCCCATAAATTGGAACCCATATACGTCCGTTCAATCTAAGGATTCCATCCTTGCTAAGAGTCAACTGCTCCTCAGTTACTCCCAGCTTTTCATTAGGATAATTAGCTTCCAACACAGCCTCTCGCTGTGCAGCTAATATCTTTTCAATTAAATTGTTCTTGACCTTAATGCTCTTGGCATTGATCCGAATAGGTTTTACCCTTTCTTTCCTCCTTAAGGCATCAGCAACCACATTCGCTTTGCCGGGATGGTACCTGATCTCGCAATCATAGTCATTCAAGGTTTCCATCCAACGGCGCTGCCTCATGTTCAACTCCTTCTGGTTGAACAGGTGCTGGAGGCTTTTGTGATCAGAATAAATCATAAATTTAATACCATAAAGGTAATGCCTCCACAATTTCAGTGCAAATACAACGGCACCCAACTCCAAATCATGGGTGGTGTAATTCTTTTCGTGCACCTTTAATTGCCGTGAAGCGTAGGCAATAACCTTGCCCTTCTGCATAAGCACACACCCCATGCCTGTGTGTGATGCATCGCAGTAAACTACGAATTCTTCTGTACCTTCTGGTAATGTCAGCACAGGTGCGTTGCTTAGCTTTTGCTTCAGTATTTCGAAGGACTCTTGCTGCTTTGGGCCCCAAATGTACTTTTCTTTCTTCTTGGTCAAGGAAGTCAAGGGTGCAGCAATCCTCGAAAAATTCTCAATAAATCTCCTGTAGTAACCTGCCAATCCCAGGAAACTACGAATTTCGGTAGGTGTCTTTGGCTCTTGCCAGTTTATGACTGCCTCTACCTTAGCGGGATCCACTTGGATACCACGCTCACTCACAACGTGCCCTAAAAACTGAACCTCTCGTAGCCAGAATTCACATTTCGAGAATTTGGCGTAGAGTTTCTCACGCTGTAGTAATTCGAGAATGCAACGGAGGTGCTTCTCGTGGTCAGCTTGGTTCTTGGAATATATAAGGATATCGTCGATGAAGACTATGACAAATTTGTCCAAATACGGCTTGCAGACGCGATTCATGAGATCCATGAACGCAGCCGGTGCATTTGTGAGCCCAAAAGGCATCACTAGGAACTCGTAATGACCGTAGCGAGTCCTAAATGCTGTCTTATGTACATCCTCATCTCTGACCCTTAGCTGATGATAGCCCGACCTCAAGTCGATCTTCGAGAAATAGCTTGCTCCTTGCAGCTGATCGAACAGATCATCGATCCTTGGTAAAGGATATCTGTTCTTTATGGTAACTTTGTTTAGCTCTCGATAATCGATGCATAAGCGCATCGATCCATCCTTCTTCTTTACAAATAGGACCGGTGCTCCCCAGGGAGATGAACTAGGTCTGATAAAACCTTTCGCCAGCAGTTCATCCAACTGGGTCCTTAGTTCTTTCATTTCCGTTGGAGCTAGCCTGTAGGGTGCTCTTGCTATCGGAGCTGCTCCAGGAATGATGTCTATTCTGAACTCCACTTGTCTATCTGGTGGCAAACCAGGTAGTTCTTCAGGAAAAACCTCGGGGTATTCAGAAATGACAGGAAGATCTTCGATCTTCGGCTTAGGTTCTCCTATTATCACCTGAGCCATGTAAATTACACAGCCTCTGTTTAAACACCTTGAAGCTTTGAGCATAGATACGTCCTCGGGTAACCCGTACTGTGTATCTCCTCGAATGGTAAGAGATTCACCACTCGGAGTTTTTAAAATTATATGCCTTTTGCCGCAAATGATTTGGGCCTGATTACGGGATAACCAGTCCATGCCTAGGACTATGTCGAAACCCGCTAATTTGAAAGGGAGTAGAGATAAAGGAAAAGAATGGTTCCTAATGGACATTTCACATCCGTCTAGAACAGTTGAGACGGTTTCTATCGTGCCGTCTGCTAACTCTACTTCGTATTTCACATCAAGGGTTTTGATAGGCATATTTAGTAGTTAGCAAAATTTCTGGTCTACAAAGGATTTATCAGCGCCAGAATCGAATAGTACTCTTGCAAATATATTATTTACGAGAAAAGTACCTGTAAGCACGTTGTCGTTCTGGACCGCTTCCTTTGCATCCATGCGAAAAACTCTCGCATTTGACTTCTTTGTCTCTTCCGCCTTCTTGGCATACTTAGGGCAGTTACTCTTGATGTGCCCCTTTTCGTTACAACCATAGCAGGTTGCATCCTTGATCTTTTTGCACTCCACAGTCTTATGATCCTTGGACTTGCATAGTCCACAGGAAGGAGTCTTTGATTGCGACTGTGAGTTTGATGCAAATCTGCATTTCCCAGAGTGGGGTTTCTTGCAGATTTTGCAGTTGGGCCTTTCACCAGCTTGCCCATCTTTCTTCGCCTCCGACCCTCTTTTGCCTTCACCGTTTCCACGGTGCTTCTTCCCTGATCTTCGTGAGGTATCATCCTCACGTTTTCTCTTCTCAGCCTCCTTGTTCCTTAGTGTCCTCAGACGGACAGCGTCTAAGGTGAGAGACAAGGAGAGGTCAGTAACTGACCTGAAGGTCGTCGGCCGGGAGGCCTTTACACTCGCCTTTATTGCGGGCTCCAAGCCCCCAATGAAACGGGCAATTCTTCGAGGTTCTGGTTTCACAAGGTATGGGACCAGACGAGACATTGTATTGAAACTCGTCAAATATGCCTGGCAGTCCAGGTTCGTCATTACCAGTGACACAAAGTCAGCCTCGATCTTCTCAACCTCATGCTGAGGGCAGTAGTTTTCCTTAATGAGAGCAATAAATTCCTCCCATGTCATCTTGTACAAAGCAGACTTACCTGATGCCTGCACCAACGCTCTCCACCATGCCAGGGCCTCGCCCTTAAATGACTGGGACACATACTTCACCACATCCCTCTCTGCACACCCGCTGATGTCCACAATAGTGTCCATCTCATCTAGCCAGGTGATACAATCCACAACACCTTTCTCCCCTGTAAATTCCCGGGGCTTACAAGATACAAAGTATTTGTAGGTGCAACCCTTAGCATTTGATGCATCAGTATATTCTCTATCGCGATGAACGCTGTTCTCAGTGGACGAGTGTTTGTCGTCATCTTTCTTGGGTTGAGAGGGTGGTTTGGAGTGTGTCTTTGGTTTAGAGGGTGGTTTTGACACGGTTCTGCCTTGGGACTCAGTATATTGACGATCAAGAGCTGCCTGAACAGCATTGTCAATCAGAGCCTTCAGCTGTGCGCCTGTCAAATGCACTGGCGTATTGTCGTAGTCATCTTCATTAGTATGGCTATTCTCTCCGTTGGGATCCGCCATTGTAACTTGAATCTGTTACAGAAGATAACAAAATTTTATTCAGGAGATTATTATATAATTGTCTTTTATGACAATTTGTCAACCATGGTACAGAGACCATATTTGGTTAACGTATTATTTCATTACATATTAGGATTTGAATATATCCTATTTCAGCTATATAAATAGTATTGGCGGCATAAAGCCTAATCACGAGGATGTTTTATAATTTTAGCCGAGATTTCTGAGAATCAAAGGCATAGAGATTTGAACCGTAGTTCTTTCATCTCTTTCTGACAGAGAGTCATAGACCACCACTTTCTTTTGTCTTTATAAGACAATTATCATGGCCCGTAGGCACTACACCTCTAATGGATGTTTCAATATGGTTGGCCCGTAGGCACTACATCACTAATGGATGTTTTAATAAGGTTGGCCCGTAGGCACTACATCACTAATGGATGTTTTAATAAGGTTGGCCCGTAGGCACTACATCACTAATGGATGTTTTAATAAGGTTGGCCCGTAGGCACTACATCACTAATGGATGTTTTAATAAGGTTGGCCCGTAGGCACTACATCACTAATGGATGTTTTAATAAGGTTGGCCCGTAGGCACTACATCATTAATGGATGTTTTAATAAGGTTGGCCCGTAGGCACTACATCACTAATGGATGTTTTAATAATACTGATCACCTTCCTTGGTGATTTAACCCATGATTTATAAATCATTTAGTTGGGTTTTGAAATCCTTAAAGGATTATTGTATAAGAATGACGTGCGTGATTTTAACGAATCACATCTGCCATGATTGTTAACATGCGTACAGAGGTTAACAGGGAATCAGAATCTTTTCAATTAGGTCGTACCATCTTGACTGGATCTTAAAAGACACCAAGCTAGGTTTCACCTTTTAAGATTCTTTATCTAGGCAGATCAATATAAAAGGAATGGTTTTGATTTATTTTATACATATTAAAACAAAACTCATAACATACATTCCATAATCTCAAATACAATTACATATTGCCCTAAACGGGTCTTTCAAATAGTACATACCTCCATAGAGGTTTAAAATAATTGACAAGTCCACGCAGGGACTAACACAAGATAGGTGTCCATGTAAGGACTAAAAGATATGTCCACGTAGGGACTGAAATACGATAAGTGTCCACGCAGGGACTTATTTCAAAATAGAAATTACATTAGTACAACTATTAAGGGCTAGTGGTCACGTTTCTTCTTTTTGCCCTTTAGTAGGTTTGCTAAGCCTTTGAGAAATCCTCGGTGGCTCTTTTTCTCTTCTTCGAACTCTCTCTCCACACGATCTAGTCGATGGAGTATCTCTTCTTGTTCAGGAGGAGAGAATCGTGGTTGTGGCGTGTGTTGCGGAACTGGAGGTCTGGGAGGTATTGGATACCCATGAGCTGAGTAGTCCGGTGGTCCCATGTTTCCATGTGCTCCGTCAGGGTAGCGCGCATTATATCTTGCCGACACCACATATGGGTCGCGCTCATAGCCGTAGTTGTATTGTGCTTGTGACGGTTCGAACGGGTTGTAAGCCGTTGGACCCGTGTAAGCAGGTATGGGTTGGTCATACCCAAATGGTGGCGAATTTTGTGCAGCTGGTGCGGAGTTCGCCTCCTGTATAGGACTTGAAGGTCCTTCTTCTTGTAGTGGCGGATAGTGGCTACTACTAGAGTGTCGAGGAGTGCTGAAGTGGATACCCCCTCCTCCTCGTGTAGACATACGAGCATTTGTCCTCCTACGCCTTGGCGGATCAGGTATTACTGGTTGCGCCGGTGGCGGAGGTGGTGGCGTAACTGCCACAAAGCGTGAATCCTCAGAGGGATCCTGTGGATGTCGCGGTTGTTGAGATGTCTGTTGAGGTGGCGTGTAGTACCACTCATGTCGGTCGAACAACGCTTGGAAACTGTCTGGTCCCTGGTAGGGTGTGCCATGGAAGGATGACCCATCAGAGACTTCTATCGGATGCGTGGGCGTACCACGAGCAGGTTCAGCTGGATCAGTATCTTCATCCATATGGTCTTCGGAGAAGTGATCTTGTGGCCCTAATGGAACAAAGCCTGAAGGTTCCTGTATGTAGTCAGCCGGATTAAACTGACCTATGAAGTATGGAGTAGGGTCGTCGTAATTTCAGTGCAATACCGAACGTTGTAGAGGTATGAAGGAAGGTTGTGGGTTGTTGGGATCATTCTCTGAGTTTGGTCCAAAGGAGTGCCGATAAGATGGCGTCGAGCTGTGTGAGGTGGAATGCCTCGCGGGTTCGTAGAGATCTCTTCGTCGTTGTGGTTCTTCGCTCCTTGTCATTGAAGGATGTCTTGTACCTGATGGTCCAGCTTCGTTATCGTGATGTGTCACGACTTCTCCTCTGCCTCTTCTTCCCCTTCCTCTTCCTCGGAATATAACAGGTGGCATTTTCCTGCTTTATAAATCTTTAAATTCCAATAATAAAAGAAAAGACAAAATTGGAATAACAATTCGAATTTGTCCTAAGTTCTTGTCTAGACTCAAGTATGTGCAATTGTGTCATTGAGATTAAACACATTAGGATAGTGTTTAATTCACTCAATGTTGGCTCTGATACCAACCTGTCACACCCCGATTTCCACGTGTTTCACCGGTGGGCCCGGTGGGGGATTACCGTGACGATGTTGGCAACAATATAGTCAAACCACACAATTATATAAATGCACAGCGGAAGCTTAAGATAAATATATAAACTTCAATCTCTGGTTGTAATATCAAATGTATTACAGAAGTTGAATATATCCACAGCGGATCAAAAATAATAAATATTGTTCATTCAGATGCAGCATCGAGTTTGCGAGACTATGTACGATGCTTAGGACGCCTATACCAGCCCATTTCGTATAGTACCTGCACTTAATCTTTTTGGGGAAAATACGTCAGTTTACACTGGTAAATACATTCAACTGACACATTTGAAAATGTTTATTAAAAATGATTTGAATGCACAAGGCACAAACTCTTTTATAACTTGGGAAAATTATAATAAAATCTTGTGAACGTTTTACATGTTCTTTTATGCGTTCAGTAGCCCGGGTCGTGCCGGGTTAAAGATTTATAGACACACCACATTGCGTAAAACCGTAGTATAAAAACCAACGGCTACGTCTTTTAATTTAATGTCGACAATATATACCGGGTGTACGCCTACACCGGGATGTCGATGGTCGTGGCCATTTCGTAAAATGATGCCAAGGATATCCGGGACAACGGTCATTAAACCCCCCAAAGGCTTATAAGAAACAAAACTGTTTAAATGAGCCGATCATATTATTTAATTAACCACCTAAGCGATGGAAGAATATAATGCTCAATCAAGCGGTATTAATATACCGTAACCCAAGCCCATATAGGGGAAATAAGTTAAAGTATTTACCTTTGCAAGTATATTTCCTTAATTTGGATTAAATCACCGATAGCTTTTACTGGGGCTCCTAATCTGGAACGAAGGTTTTAATTAACCTCTTAGAATCCTAACGAGTCGTTATAATGGCCGTAGCCTAGACCGGTTGGTTCCGATATGTGAATATGGTTTAATCGCGTAAAAGGCGAAAACCGAGAATGGAGTGTGATTTTGACCCAACAAGTTCAGAGACTTGTTTTATATGGGTTTATGGTTCACACTCTGGATTTTGGGGTCCAAATAATATAATTTGACCCGTATCGGCTAATTTATGAAAACTAGTTTCATAAGCCGAACCGTGCGCGCAATAGGCGAAACGGTTAACCATGAGAGTCGTACGCTTATTTCCTAAGTCAATATGCCTTAAAGAGGTTGTGGTATCAGCAGGATACCTCCCGTGATGCCCGTAACGAGTTTAAGTTAATATTATGCCCCGTAGGGCTTTTCGGTCATTTTAAAGACTTTTAAAGAGCTTTTCTAGTTCTACAGGAAATCTGAGTTTCCTGAACAGTTTATAAAGCTTAAAATACTTTATTTATTATTTAAAATCAGTAACAACTGGAATCGGGTCAAAAGACCTTGTAGAACTCATATTTTGGCCGAAAAGGGCATATTCGGTATTTACCGAACCGTAGCCATAACCGCAGGTTATGAGCGAGGTAAAAATTATTAAAAATCTTTAAAATTCCCAAAATATTATTTTAATACAGTGGGTAAAAGTTTTGGTGACGAAATCTTGGTTTAGATAGGTGTTATGCTAATTGCGCCGTTAATTACTAAAGTTTACTTTAAATGCGCCATTTAGCATAACTCTCATTCTAGACCTCGGATTGACGTGAAACTTTAAGGACATGCTTATAATTTAATAAGCAAGGTTCTGGTCCGTTCACGTGTCCGAAATACTCGTTTTATTTTCAAAATGGCGTTACGGTCAACTTTTAGGCGATTAACGGAAATGCGCAAAAGACTCGGATAACTCATGAACCGATTACAGAGGTTTATACCATCATGTAACCTGGTCCTAAGAGAGTCCTAAGGTATATCTATACCTTACTAAAACGGGTCAGAACTGAAGTCAATGCAAAAGTCAAACTTTTGCCGACATTCGGCTCCGAACCGGGTCAATATAGCAAATGGTCGATTCAAACGAGCGCAAACAAGTTTATATACTTAATATCATATTTTATGAGTGTCAAAACAGGTTTCTTAGTATGTATATTACAGATTATGCATAAATCGCTAAAATAGCTTTCTGTTGACTTTTTAAGTGCGCGTTTGACTCGATATTTGACATAGTTAGAGTGGTTGATCAGGGGGAACCCTTTTAGAGGTTTATTACCCACAAAAATACCAACTCAAA